>NC_092284.1:5919918-6177418 GCF_036320965.1 Panulirus ornatus
AATAATCAATGTTAATGACAAAAGATTTACGAGGTTTAAAACGATCCTAAGGGGCAGATAAATGTAAATTGTAAAAATACTAAACTATTTGCTGACCAAGGCCAGTAAAAGTTTAGATAAATTTATACCAAATGTACATCACATCCAATCACCCTCCATTTTCCCTGGTAAACATATCCCTTAATGCTTTATTTAATGGCTGTAAAACATTCTATGAATCATAACTTGCAGCAAGTAATTCTGTAAAAACTACACAATTATGAAATAAATGAAACATTCAAGCAGTTGGTCAATCAAAGCTGACCTACACATTTAACTATTGGTCAATCAAAGCTAACCTACACATTTAACTAATGTGTCAAAATAATGTTATAGACCTCAGACCAATCACAATTCTGCCATTGATATAGTGAAATAGCCTTCCAATCCGCCACTATGTACCAAGACGAAATAACGGTCACAATTCGCCATTAAGGACATTATTAATAGGTTTTCAAATCTGCCATAGTTTAATATATATATGAAACCGTCGATTAATGGCGTCAAATTTCAATTCCTCCCTATATTACGTAGGGAAATAATGCATATCATGAAACCCAAGAGAACTGGACAACTTACCCTCACGGAGCCGATGGTCAAAGAGGTTGCAAATGGTAAGGACTCGTTCTCGAAACCTCGGTATGGTGTGGATTCGAAGCAGCTTCGAACACAAACCTTCAAACGAATATTAAGTTTTTACCATGTCTTTCTCATTATTTCCAGAACAAACTCAATATAATCTCCTCGAATATTAAGACAGAGGATATGTAAGTAAATGTAATAAGCTCATCCATCAGATAATGATAAAAATAAACCCGAGATATTTCTCGAGTTCATTCACGGTTCAAAGCCGAGTTGAGCGGGGTGAAGCAACCCGAGTCGTTTTAATAGGCCATAATGAGCGGTTCGGTTGTTTCATCTTTAACATGATATTTGCAACAGATATAAATACTCAAATTTTGGTTTGAACAACTGTGATGCTAGAATTTTTTTACTTTAAAATATCAAAATGACTATAATCATCAAGATACGTATGTTAAAAGTAATGATTCGCGAAATTAATGTCTATTTGGTAATTTTACATGATTTAAAATGTGATTTTAAGGACCATGACAACAGCGTCATCTTGCTGGGATCAGGAAAAGTAAAATGTGTCCAGGGAAATAAATAAATAAATAACATTGATGTTTGGCGACCGAGCCGAATTCTGCATTCATTCCCATACAAAAACAGTCATTTTACCCGAATAAACATATCATAACGCAATCGTAACGTTAATTGAAAATTAAACAGCCACTTCAACAACTAGAATATGACATTGTCCAGTCTAAAGTAACAGGCGCGACATTCCTTTCATCTAAGAGACATTTGCGAGTTCATGAACATTCTCGTTGTGCTCCATTTTAATTCCTTCCTTATTATATCCTCTCTTATCTGCTTCAGAAAATACGTTCAAATCGGTTTCCATGTGTATTCAATAGACACATAAGTTATCGATATTCAAATAGCAGAGAAGAATGATGTTTCACGAAGTTAATATTTTCATTTAATTTCCCTCTGGTTGCTCTCATATTTCTCCTTTCTCGTTATTTCTCCTGAAGTTATTGGTGTTCATCTGAACAAAATGCTACTGTTCTGTCTTTTCTGTATCAAAAACAAACTAATTCTATCTATATACAATATAACATTTATGTCTCTCTCTCTGCCTCTTCTATCTATCTGCATGTATTCCTTAAATCAAATGTCTACCAGAGTCAGTAAAACAAAATTCCTTGTATTTCTTGTGGACTAAATATGTAAAAATGTAATAAATCAGTTACTAAAAGGCAAAATCAATTCTTATAAATTTGTCACATACAATTGTCAGTTTCATATAAGTGTACACTTGTGTTGCAATCTAATTCTGATTACGTAAACTATTAGGTACTCACTAGCTTATAATGACTAACATCAGGAAAAATCTTGATGATGCAAGAAATAACATGCCAATCTGGATTATATATATGTGATGTCTCCATGGTTGTTTAATTTGTTTATGGATGGGGTTGTTAGGGAGGTGAATGCAAGAGTTTTGGAAAGAGGGGCAAGTATGAAGTCTGTTGGGGATGAGAGAGCTTGGGAAGTGAGTCAGTTGTGGTTCGCTGATGATACAGCGCTGGTGGCTGATTCATGTGAGAAACTGCAGAAGCTGGTGACTGAGTTTGGTAAAGTGTGTGAAAGAAGAAAGTTAAGAGTAAATGTGAATAAGAGCAAGGTAATTAGGTACAGTAGGGTTGAGGGTCAAGTCAATTGGGAGGTAAGTTTGAATGGAGAAAAACTGGAGGAAGTAAAGTGTTTTAGATATCTGGGAGTGGATCTGGCAGCGGATGGAACCATGGAAGCGGAAGTGGATCATAGGGTGGGGGAGGGGGCGGAAATCCTGGGAGCCTTGAAGAATGTGTGGAAGTCGAGAACATTATCTCGGAAATCAAAAATGGGTATGTTTGAAGGAATAGTGGTTCCAACAATGTTGTATGGTTGCGAGGCGTGGGCTATGGATAGAGTTGTGCGCAGGAGGATGGATGTGCTGGAAATGAGATGTTTGAGGACAATGTGTGGTGTGAGGTGGTTTGATCAAGTAAGTAACGTAAGGGTAAGAGAGATGTGTGGAAATAAAAAGAGCGTGGTTGAGAGAGCAGAAGAGGGTGTTTTGAAATCGTTTGGGCACATGGAGAGAATGAGTGAGGAAAGATTGACCAAGAGGATATATGTGTCGGAGGTGGAGGGAACGAGGAGAAGTGGGAGACCAAATTGGAGGTGGAAAGATGGAGTGAAAAAGATTTTGTGTGATCGGGGCCTGAACATGCAGGAGGGTGAAAGGAGGGCAAGGAATAGAGTGAATTGGATCGATGTGGTATACCGGGGTTGACGTGCTGTCAGTGGATTGAATCAGGGCATGTGAAGCGTCTGGGGTAAACTATGGAAAGCTGTGTAGGTATGTATATTTGCGTGTGTGGACGTATGTATATACATGTGTATGGGGGTGGGTTGGGCCATTTCTTTCGTCTGTTTCCTTGCGCTACCTCGCAAACGCGGGAGACAGCGACAAAGCAAAAAAAAAATAAATAAATAAATAAAGCCTAGTATGTTTGAAGGTCAAGCACATGGAATCTGCAATATTACTCATACCAAAAAACATACTGTTGTGATTAACAATATTCCTAGTACTAAAAAAAAACTACTGTTGTGGTGATGGTTCCATCCTACCTAGTAACTTTTCCTCAATCATTAACTTAGTTACGTTTCTTTTTCCATGCCCGGTTGACCAGTGCTGTCATATCTAATGTATTTGTCTATCTACATCTCTGACACCTGTTCCAACTGGAAATCCCTCAAGGAAGTGTTGGCCATGGCAAGTCTCCAGAACTAGTGAACTCCAGCGTTACTTCTTAGCCTTTATGCCCCACTCTTAACATGCAACTGGCAGAGGGCAACTCCTGCACAGTGTTTGGAGAGGCTCCTAACTAATATTCCTATTGACTCCACCTACTTAAAGCTTCAGCTTAAATGTTCCTACCAACTACTTCTATTTACTGCTCCTCCCCTTACGCCAAACTACAGGGGTAGCACATAGAGCTCACCGTAGAAAAATCTATGCTCGCTACACAGCTGTCACCAACCTTCCCGGATATATATAATCATAATTCTCCTGATCCAATCTAACAGAGTACCATTCAGTTAAACTTTTCCCAATGTTCTTTTCCTTCTATCTTTTTTCAACTGAGACAGCACAGGCAACTGAGAGCCCTAATCAGAGCCACCTTGGTTACACTATATGTACATGTACCCTAGCCTAAGCCTAGTCCCACTTTACTGACCAATGCACAATGGAAGATGAACAGCTTGTGTTGACTATCACACCCTGGATTCAAACCTATGTGGGTTCAACATGGGTGGCCTGTAAATGCTATCATTCATTTTCCTGTGCTCTATTTCAGATTTGAAGGCAGTAATGAATCACAGTTATTTCAGATTTTCTGTGGTATTTGCTTCGTAATGGTATCCAATCCCAGCATTTCATGTAAATACCACTCTGTTCCCTAGTCTACATTACACCTGTCACAAGCATGGACAAGAAAGAATTTTGGGTAATTACTATAAATAAACCATGGAAAGCTGTGTAGGTATGTATATTTGCGTGTGTGGACGTATGTATATACATGTGTATGGGGGGGGTTGGGCCATTTCTTTCGTCTGTTTCCTTGCGCTACCTCGCAAACGCGGGAGACAGCGACAAAGTATAATAAAAAAAATAAATACTATAAATAATTTTCAAATGTTTTATTAAGTAATCATTTACATAGTTTACATAAATATAACATTCAAAAGCGGGAAAACCATATCTGAAAGATCAGTAATGTATCTATAATTCAAAAACTCTTAAATACAAAAGTTCAACTCTGAAATGTGAATGGATTAAACCATAGTAATTCTTCATGTTTACAACAATGGAAGGTACTCAGTTCATCTTTTCTGCGGTGGTTGAATGAAGAAATTAAACATAAACGTGCAGAAAGCAGTGAAATACGACCAAAATTCCCACTAATTTGGGAGCAGTTTCTCAAAGCTATGAACCAGACAGACAGAATAGAAGTAAGTTAATGTTATGCAAATACTAGTGGTATGCAATAGTACTGTACTTGTTTTTTTATTGTCAGAGATAGCATCAAAAGCAGTCTTTTAAATACATTTGGATGCCTCATTGATTCATTGCTTTTAGGATGATGGCCCTTGTTAGAAAAGAAGTCATTGGTAAAATTTAGGTAATGGTCCTTAGCCCTGTTATCAAGGAGAAAACCAGAACAGTAAGCTTAAAGACACTGGGAAGTTATCCAGAGCAGAAACAGTTCACAGGAACCAAGCTGAGGTTAACCATGAGTTGAGGCTAAATTCTTGTAGAGGTACTGAAATACAAGGGCATTTCACAGAAAGGATATAAAGGAATATCTCATTGCATCATTATATGATATAGATTATGAGAGTGAATTATCATGATACTTCTAGTTACCTTTTTCCTGTATATTAAGGATGCATATTCCATGCACATGGTGTACAAACAAGAATTGTAAGTATGTAAAAAGATAGAGATATGCAGAAGTAGCAGTTATGAAAAAAGTATTTATATATATGAATGTTTATCATAGATATGTGATATATATAAGGTTGAATTTTAACATTAAGCAGGGCGAGCATGTAATTAGTAAATATTTATGTGAAAAGACACTGTAAATTCTCTTTAGATGTAATTAGATTTTGACTTCCTGTGGAGCAGATGATTTGTTTCAAGTGAAAGTCTTTTTTGAAATCTTGTTTGATAAAGAGAACACAACTGTACAAGCTCCAGTGAATGGAAAGAATTTAAGGGTAGAATAAGCAAGAAACATAAAGAAAAGGATGCTTTTCCCATCTTGTAACTTATTTTTATGAAACTGACTATTCCTAGGTTTTTACGGGTAAAAGCAAAGAAAGAAGTAAGAGCTGTAGAAATGGATTACTAATGTAATTTAGTTGAGGATTAATAGAATAGGCAGAGTGAACAATAGAGATGGAAGAAAGATATAAGGAATGAAGTTTTTTGGAGGATGTTTTGATGAAAACCTTTTAAGAGCTTGGCAGTGAAGGATACATGATAAATGATAGATTGGTGAAAAAATACAGAGGTATGTTTGGAAGTACAAGGGGAAGGGGTATAATGTGAAAGAAATGGGAAGGTACAGTGAGTGAATTATTTAAAGATGTAGATGGAAAAACAGAGGAAAGAATTGATCTTTTGGTTATATACAGTAGAAATTTTGTGTGAGAAGGGTAGGGTGAAGAGATATGTTTCATTTAATGAATAAGAAGAGGTGAATTTAGAAGTGCCTCTATCAAGTTTGGAAACCTATCTATTTTAGCATTGGAAATTAATTTTGGATATGCATCTGTTATCTTGATCCACTTCATATGAAAGGGGCTAGAGTTAAAGTAACAGAGATTAGGTAATGTTCATGGTGAATTGCTGGAAAGAAGAGAATATGTAATTAGCCAAGACACATTTTAAAGAAATTGTTTTCACTTTAGGTTTTTTTTAATGTAAGAAGAAAGCAATAGGTATAGAAATGTGAAATTACAAAGCGCTTAAATAGTCAGGTACTAGGGCAATTGAATGTGTTCAAAAGTCGAATTGAAAGGATAATATATATGAGACAAGATAGGTGTTCATGAAAAATCTGAATTGCACCTCTAGACAATAGAGGGAAAGTTATAGTTATCTCCTAAATGTTTGAGATGGAGATAAAACAGGGTAAGAGGGAAGTAAAAGATGATGAGAGTTAGTGTGTGCAGTGAGATTGAGAGTAAGAAATTGAAAAAAAAGCAAAAAAACATCATGAGACAAAATGTGGCACTACTTGAAGAATGCACCAAGTAACTAAGAAATAATCAGGATATTTGAGTTTTACAGGCAAGCTAATGATCCTCTAGCTCTTTTGTCTTGCTCAGCTCAGACATTGCTTTGAATTTCACTGTCAAAGCAAGGTCTAAGTGATGAAATTATTGACCTATGAATCAACCCTGAATTATAATTGCCAGAAATGTTTGTTAGCTCATTAGTAACATTGTGAAAGTATAGTCTTCCTTGCCCCCAAAATCCACCACAAGATTGTAAAACTTGAGTTCATCACTCTTCCTTATGAGTCAGATTTGTCTGTCCATTCCAGAGATCATGTCAGAAAGTCTTTTGTACATGGATGAAGGAAAAGGATGAAGGGAATTGCCTGGTTTTAAGATTTTCATTTTAATAGTTCAGTTTTACAAAAGAGAGAGCCCAAAAGAAATTGACCATTGTGGTTTGTGATATGTCTTTGAGGTAAGATTGCATAAGTGGGTTCACTCTGAACTTTTGTTTCTCCCTCATCAAGTATGATACTAGAGCAGATTAACATAATCAGCATTGTACATACTGGTTGCAACAGAACTCCTGTTGCTAAGAGAATGGTAGCCAGCAGAGGTAGATAACACTTAAGGCACTTTATAGTTGGGCTGTGTTAGTCTGAATGAGAGTTTCAATAGCCATCTTCAGGCTTCATTGCATGCCTGTATGAGAGATACACCATAGCTGGTCTTGTTAGTCATCAGAATTCTAGTTATGTTTTTGGTGTTTCAGGCCTAGTTGATATGCCTAACAAGGGAGGTTTACTTCCTGGTCACCTAGTTACTTGCACTGTAACTGTACTTCATTAAACTTCAGCCTATTAAGGATGACTTGGAGAAAGGGAAAAGTAGTCCTTTGTAACTGAATCATTGGATCTAGTTAGATATAAATGGTTTCTTACATGTCAGAGACTGAAGGTATCATCACCATGGATAGGATCTGTGCTTATTACTTATATTTTTATTTGTGTCTTGCTGAAAAGGGTTATGTTTGATGTTAAGGCATATCTGTGTACCCTGCTTCTAAAGCACTACTTTGCTGGAATATGTTTATGAATATATATATCATGTGACTGCTTTTGTGATTTAACAGTGGGTGTTTATTTACTTATTGGTGTGTTTTTCATTAACTAGATTTTTTTTGAAAACATATTCCTTTACAAAGTTAGCAGTATTTTTGTATGTAGCATTTATGGATCTGGAGAAGGCATATGATAGAGTTGATAGAGATGCTCTGTGGAAGGTATTAAGAATATATGGTGTGGGAGGCAAGTTGTTAGAAGCAGTGAAAAGTTTTTATCGAGGATGTAAGGCATGTGTACGTGTAGGAAGAGAGGAAAGTGATTGGTTCTCAGTGAATGTAGGTTTGCGGCAGGGGTGTGTGATGTCTCCATGGTTGTTTAATTTGTTTATGGATGGGGTTGTTAGGGAGGTAAATGCAAGAGTCCTGGAAAGAGGGGCAAGTATGAAGTCTGTTGGGGATGAGAGAGCTTGGGAAGTGAGTCAGTTGTTGTTCGCTGATGATACAGCACTGGTGGCTGATTCATGTGAGAAACTGCAGAAGCTGGTGACTGAGTTTGGTAAAGTGTGTGGAAGAAGAAAGTTAAGAGTAAATGTGAATAAGAGCAAGGTTATTAGGTACAGTAGGGGTGAGGGTCAAGTCAATTGGGAGGTGAGTTTGAATGGAGAAAAACTGGAGGAAGTGAAGTGTTTTAGATATCTGGGAGTGGATCTGGCAGCGGATGGAACCATGGAAGCGGAAGTGGATCATAGGGTGGGGGAGGGGGCTAAAATTTTGGGAGCCTTGAAAAATGTGTGGAAGTCGAGAACATTATCTCGGAAAGCAAAAATGGGTATGTTTGAAGGAATAGTGGTTCCAACAATGTTGTATGGTTGCGAGGCGTGGGCTATGGATAGAGATGTGCGCAGGAGGATGGATGTGCTGGAAATGAGATGTTTGAGGACAATGTGTGGTGTGAGGTGGTTTGATCGAGTAAGTAACGTAAGGGTAAGAGAGATGTGTGGAAATAAAAAGAGCGTGGTTGGGAGAGCAGAAGAGGGTGTTTTGAAGTGGTTTGGGCACATGGAGAGAATGAGTGAGGAAAGATTGACCAAGAGGATATATGTGTCGGAGGTGGAGGGAACGAGGAGAAGGGGGAGACCAAATTGGAGGTGGAAAGATGGAGTGAAAAAGATTTTGTGTGATCGGGGCCTGAACATGCAGGAGGGTGAAAGGAGGGCAAGGAATAGAGTGAATTGGAGCGATGTGGTATACAGGGGTTGACGTGCTGTCGGTGGATTGAATCAGGGCATGTGAAGCGTCTGGGGTAAACCATGGAAAGCTGTGTAGGTATGTATATTTGCGTGTGTGGACGTGTGTATGTACATGTGTATGGGGGGGGGTTGGGCCATTTCTTTCGTCTGTTTCCCTGCGCTACCTCGCAAACGCGGGAGACAGCGACAAAGTATAAAAAAAAAAAAAAAAAAAAAAAAAAATATATATATATATATATGTATATATATATATATATATATATATATATATTCTTTTTTTTCTTTTGCTTTGTCGCTGTCTCCCGCGTTTGCGAGGTAGCGCAAGGAAACAGACGGAAGAAATGGCCCAACCCACCCCCATACACATGTATATACATACGTCCACACACGCAAATATACATACCTACACAGCTTTCCAGGGTTTATTTTTATTATTTTATTTTGCTTTGTCGCTGTCTCCCGCATTTGCGACGGTAGCACAAGGAAACAGAAGAAAGAAATGGCCCAACCCACCCCCATACACATGTATGTACACACACGTCCACACACGCAAATATACATACCTATACATCTCAATGTACACACATATATACATACACAAACACATACATATATACACATGCACACAATTCACACTGTCTGCCTTTATTCATTCCCATCACCACCTCGCCACACATGGAATACCATCCCCCTCCCCCCTCATGTGTGCGAGGTAGCGCTAGGAAAAGACAACAAAGGCCCCATTCGTTCACACTCAGTCTCTAGCTGTCATGCAATAATGCCCGAAACCACAGCTCCCTTTCCACATCCAGGCCCCATGAAACTTTCCATGGTTTACCCCAGACGCTTCACATGCCCTGACTCAATCCATTGACAGCACATCGACCCCGGTATACCACATCGATCCAATTCACTCTATTCCTTGCCCACCTTTCACCCTCCTGCATGTTCAGGCCCCGATCACTCAAAATCTTTTTCACTCCATCTTTCCACCTCCAATTTGGTCTCCCATTTCTCCTCGTTCCCTCCACCTCTGACACACATATCCTCTTGGTCAATCTTTCCTCTCTCATTCTCTCCATGTGACCAAACCATTTCAAAACACCCTCTTCTGCTCTCTCAACCACACTCTTTTTATTTCCACACATCTCTCTTACCCTTATATTACTTACTCGATCAAACCACCTCACACCACATATTGTCCTCAAACATCTCATTTCCAGCACATCCACCCTCCTGCGCACAACTCTATCCATAGCCCACGCCTCGCAACCATACAACATTGTTGGAACCACTATTCCTTCAAACATACCCATTTTTGCTTTCCGAGATAATGTTCTCGACTTCCACACATTCTTCAAGGCTCCCAGGATTTTCGCCCCCTCCCCCACCCTATGAATCACTTCCACTTCCATGGTTCCATCCACTGCCAGATCCACTCCCAGATATCTAAAACACTTTACTTCCTCCAGTTTTTCTCCATTCAAACTTACCTCCCAATTGACTTGACCCTCAACCCTACTGTACCTAATAACCTTGCTCTTATTCACATTTACTCTTAACTTTCTTCTTTCACACACTTTACCAAACTCAGTCACCAGCTTCTGCAGTTTCTCACATGAATCAGCCACCAGTGCTGTACCATAAGCGAACAACAACTGACTCACTTCCCAAGCTCTCTCATCCCCAACAGACTTCATACTTGCCCCTCTTTCCAAAACTCTTGCACTCACCTCCCTAACAACCCCATCCATAAACAAATTAAACAACCATGGAGACATCACACACCCCTGCCGCAAACCTACATTCACTGAGAACCAATCACTTTCCTCTCTTCCTACACGTACACATGCCTTACATCCTCGATAAAAACTTTTCACTGCTTCTAACAACTTGCCTCCCACACCATATATTCTTAGTACCTTCCACAGAGCATCTCTATCAACTCTATCATATGCCTTCTCCAGATCCATAAATGCTACATACAAATCCATTTGCTTTTCAAAGTATTTCTCATATACATTCTCCAAAGCAAACACCTGATCCACACATCCTCTACCACTTCTGAAACCACACTGCTCTTCCCCAATCTGATGCTCTGTACATGCCTTCACCCTCTTAATCAATACTCTCCCATATAATTTACCAGGAATACTCAACAAACTTATACCTCTGTAATTTGAGCACTCACTCTTATCCCCCTTGCCTTTGTACAATGGCACTATGCACGCATTCCGCCAATCCTCAGGCACCTCACCATGAATCATACATACATTAAATAACCTTACCAACCAGTCAACAATACAGTCACCCCCTTTTTTAATAAATTCCACTGCAATACCATCCAAACCTGCTGCCTTGCCAGCTTTCATCTTCCGCAAAGCTTTTACTACCTCTTCTCTGTTTACCAAATCATTTTCCCTAACCCTCTCACTTTGCACACCACCTCGACCAAAACACCCTATATCTGCCACTCTATCATCAAACACATTCAACAAACCTTCAAAATACTCACTCCATCTCCTCACATCACCACTACTTGTTATCACCTCCCCATTAGCCCCCTTCACTGAAGTTCCCATTTGCTCCCTTGTCTTACGCACTTTATTTACCTCCTTCCAGAACATCTTTTTATTCTCCCTAAAATTTAATGATACTCTCTCACCCTAACTCTCATTTGCTTTCTTTTTCACCTCTTGCACCTTTCACTTGACCTCCTGTCTCTTTCTTTTATACATCTCCCACTCATTTGCATTTTTTCCCTGCAAAAATTGTCCAATGGCTCTCTTTTCTCTTTCACTAATAATCTTACTTATTCATCCCACCACTCACTACCCTTTCTAATCAACCCACCTCCCACGCTTCTCATGCCACAAGCATCTTTTGCGCAAGCCATCACTGCTTCCCTAAATACATCCCATTCCTCCCCCACTCCCCTTACCTTCTTTGTTCTCACCTTTTTCCATTCTGTACTCAGTCTCTCCTGGTACTTCCTCACACAAGTCTCCTTCCCAAGCTCACTTACTCTCACCACCCTCTTCACCCCAACATTCTCTCTTCTTTTCTGCAAACCCATACAAATCTTCACCTTCGCCTCCACATGATAATAATCAGACATCCCTCCAGTTGCACCTCTCAGCACATTAACATTCAAAAGTCTCTCTTTCGCGCGCCTGTCAATTAACACGTAATCCAATAACGCTCTCTGGCCATCTCTCCTACTTACATACGCATACTTATGTATATCTTGCTTTTTAAACCAGGTATTCCCAATCACCAGTGCTTTTTCAGCACAAAAATCTACAAGCTCTTCACCATTTCCATTCACAACACAACACCCCATGTATACCAATTATTCCCTCAACTGCCACATTACTCACCTTTGCATTCAAATCACCCATGACTATAACCCAGTCTTGTGCATCAAAACCACCAACACACTCATTCAACTGCTTCCAAAACACTTGCTTCTCATGATCTTTCTTCTCATGCCCAGGTGCATATGCACCAATAATCACCCATCTCTCTCCTTCCCTTGCTCTTGTCCTCTCACTAACCTCTGACTTTACTCCCAAGACATTCCCAAACCACTCTTCCCCTTTACCCTTAAGCTTCATTTCACTCAGAGCCAAAACATCCAGGTTCCTTTCCTCAAACATACTACCTATCTCTCCTTTTTTCACATCTTGGTTACATCCACACACATTTAGACACCCCAATCTGAGCCTACGAGGAGGATGAGCACTCCCCGCGTGACTCCTTCTTCTGTTTCCCATTTTAGAAAGTTAAAATACAAGGAGGGGAGTATTTCTGGCCCCCCGCTCCCGTCGCCTCTACTCGCCTTCTACAACACGTGAGGAATGCGTGGGAAGTATTCTTTCTCCCCTATCCCCAGGGATAGGGGATATATATGTGTGTGGTGTGTGTGTACATAATTCATACATGCTGCCCTTATTCATTCCCATTGCCACCCTGCCACACATGAAATGACAACCCCCTTTCCCCACATGTGCGTGAGGTAGCACTAGGGAAAAGACAACAAAGGCCACATTCGTTCACACTCAGTCTCTAGCTGTCATGTAATAATGCACTGAAACCACAGCTCCCTTTCCACATCCAGGCCCAACCCACTTACATATACATTTCAACGTATACATACACAGACATATACATATATACACATGTACATATTCATACTTGCTGCCTTCATCCTATCCTGTCGCCACCCTGCTACAAAGATCTTGAAAGTTGCTGGGTTTGGGAACAATCAACTTGAGATGAGATTACAACTTTTAATTTGATGTCACCCATCAAAGATTTTGAGTTATCATAGTTTCAAGCATATGTACTTCTTTCCTATCATGATGGCTAACTTAAATACCACAATAATCCTTTTCTTTAAGCATATCTATAATTCACATCAATGGCTCTGAAAGACAATACATTTTGTCATGCTCTACACACATAATATGGATGAATAACATAAGGGAAACAGCCATTAATGTATATTTTGTGGAAGCTGTCCACAATTAGGTATTCTATTCTGTCACACTTGACAAAAAATACTGTATACCGACAGTTATCATAACCTGGGGGAAAAGTTTACATTAATTAAGGTTCAAAAAGTTTGAAGGCAATGCATTTGTGCTATATTATTCTACTAACAGCTGTGAACAACAAATATTTGCTTGCATCTATTATTACCTTAATAACTGCCAGCAACAATCATATTTCCAATCTATTCTCTTAACATCTATCTATATCTCTAATGCCTGTTCCCCCCCGGAGACTCCTGTCAAGGGGTTGGCCACAGCAAAACAATCTCCACTTATCCTTCCCATACATCATTCCAAGATTTCCTCTACCATATCTCTCCAATGTTCTTCTACTCTATTAGCCCATGTCACAGTGGTCTTCCTCATACACCAACCCATTTAATTGTACTATCATTCATTCTCCTTGTAAACTCCCAGTCTTGCATTCTTTCCCCACATGCTCAAACCACCTCAAAGTATCACATTTTACCCACCCCACCACTCCACATGTCATTCCCTGCAACAGCACATCTCTCATAAATCCCTTCATTCTTTCTTCATTCCATCTAGTCACACCAAATGATCCTCTCAGATCATTTCCAGAGCCTTGATACTTGATCTCTGAGACTCATTCCATGTCCAAGTTTTGGGCCTGTTTAGGTCAGGGTTGGGAGGACTATGCTGTCCCTTAATCCTCGCCTCACTTCTATACTTATACCTCTAACCTTCATTATATACTGTTCTCCCTATTATCTCTCCTTCCATATTACCACACTTACCTAAGATGGCTCCTATATACTTAAATTCTCTCTTCCAGTCTTTTCCCCCCATGTCCAAAGCACAATTCAGTCCACTTTCTTCTTTCATTCTATATGGTTTTACAAAATCTATACTTTCACCCTGCTTCCTTTCAAACACCATTACTTTAGTTCTACTTGCACTTACCCATGCTTACACATATATAAAACATACCACCATCTGCAGCTCCTCTTCACTCTATGCAAACAACACTATTTTCTGCAAACATGTTTGCCACTAGCCACCATATCTCGCCACCACACTCCATCTCAGCACCCACTTCCCTAAGTTTGCTCTCATCTCTCATATCACTCCATCCATATATACTGGGGATGGGGGAGAAAGATTACTTCCAAAATATTCCTTCTGTGTCGTAGAGGGTGACTAAAAAGGGTTGGAGTGGGGGCTGAAAATCCTTCCCTCCAGTTTTTACTTTTCTAAAAGAAGGAACATAAACAAGAGGCCAAGTGAGGATTTTTCCTTTAAGGCTCAGTCCTCCATTCTTAACGCTACCTTGCTAATGCAGGAAATGGCAAATATGTATAAAGAGAAAAAAATAAAATAAAGTGATGGTGATAGCACACAGACCTACCTAATACCCACATAAATACCGAAACTTTCTCAACTCTCCATCCACTCTTAGTAACACATGCATTTGCTTCTCTACAGAAGTCTTTCACGCCATCCAAAAGTTTCCCCCTACACCATATACCCTTAACACATCCCATAAAGCATTCCACTCAACTCTGTCACACGCTTTTTTCCAAATCCATAAAAGCTGCATACAACCTTTTTACCTTCCACTATGTACTTTTCCACTGTCATCTTCACCAAAATAATTCTAATCCACACATCCCCTTTCTTAAAACTTCAGTTATTTCCATCACTCTAATCAATCTACATTCTTGCATACACTTTTCATGGTATACATCACAGACTTATTCCCCTATAAATGCTACTTATGTCCTTAGCACCTTTTCCTATAAAATAAAAGAACAACAGCTTTCACACAATCCTCAGGCACAAGCTTCTGTTTCCGTGCTAAATTACGTATCGGATGCACCCACTTTATCACACGTTCTCCTCCATACTTTAGCATTTCAGCTGTAATCCCATCAAATCCCGTTGCCTTTCCTATCTTCAGCCTCATCAATACCCTTCTTACATCCCTTTTTGCTACTAGCTCTTGCACTTGTATCCTCTTCCTTCCATTCTCCATATCCATGCATGTAACAACTGCTACCTCACCTTTTCCCACATTCATTAGTTCTTCAAAATGCTCTTTCCATTTTCCTTTCACTTACTCCTTTTGATTCAGCAACTTCCCTTCCTAACTTCTCATATTACCATTTCCACTATTACATCTACCTCTTTCTTAATTTCTCGAAACTTTCACTCGACTTTCCTCCAAAATCTTCATCTTGCCAATTTCATAAAATCCCAATTTCACATTCAAATCACCCAATATGACCGCATTTCTCTCATTCTCAAAACCCTTTATACAGTCATTCAATTTTTGTAGGAACACTTTAGAAACACATCATCTAATCCTTACCACAAACAGTCTTCACAGTCACAGGCAGATATACACATACTCATGCATACTTCACAATTCCAATCTTTCCTTTCACCCTTACTATTTTTGATCCATTCCATATTTACACTGTAACACCCTCCCAAATTCTTGTTGATAGCAGAATTGATAATTTTCATTCATCCCTGCCCATATCACTCCTCCTTCCATCCACTCCCATAACTTTCATTCATCATCTCCATTTTAACTCCACACACCCTGCTCAAGGATATGGGTTTCCCCAGTCCCCAAAACATCCAAGATATAACTTAAAAAAAAAAAAAAAAAATCTCCACAAGCTCCCTCTTTTTGCCTTCACCAGCCAATCAGTGCCATCACCCTCAATCAATTGTCTCTTTTACTTCTTGGCAAATCTGTTTAGACTCCAGTGCTGCTTCTTAGCCTTTTGTGCCTTACCCTTGCCAGTCCACTGCCAGATAGCAACTCCCATGCAATGTTTCCAGTCAACAAGGTTCCAAAATTGTCCAACATACCTCAAGTGTTTGTATGTATTCAAAAGATTGCCATGATGGAATTGGGCAATGCCTCCCCGTTCAGTTCCATCCTTAAAGGTGTAGTAATGAGGTCACCATGAGAAGATGGAGTGAGACTCTAGAGAACTAGGAGTATCCCCTTGAGGTACTGAATCTCAAAAACTTTTTCAAATTCTGTGCCTATCAAAGTAGAAGCACCTCCTACCCTCATTGGTTACAATACTATAATCATTATTATTTTCATCATTATACTATGTCGCTGTCTCCCGCGTTAGCGAGGTAGCGCAAGGAAACAGACGAAAGATTGGCCCAACCCACCCACATACACATGTATATACATACACGTCCACACACGCAAATATACATAACTATACATCTCAACAGATACATATATATACACACACAGACATATACATATATACACATGTACATAATTCATACTGTCTGCCTTTATTCATTCCCATCGCCACCCTGCCACACATGAAATAACAACCCCCTCCCTCCTCATGTGCACAAGGTAGTGCTAGGAAGACAAAAAAGGCCCCATTCATTCACACTCAGTCTCTAGCTGTCATGTAATAACGCACCGAAACCAAAGCTCCCTTTCCACATCCAGGCCCCACAGAACTTTCCATGGTTTACCAACAAAAAATATAATCACTACTTACCCTCGTCTTCTGTTTTTCGAAATTTATCAGTTTCCTCCTTACGAACCTGTGTGCATTCCTCATCTCTTTCCTCATCTTTTCATTCAGTATCTGTGGCTCTACTGCTGTTAGTTCATCTTCATATACATTTTCATCACCCTTCCTTGCTGCAATTATTGCCTTCTTCTTTTCCTTTATTTTGTTAAGTAAAGGGACTCTACTTTTCATTACCCACACACCATCATATAAAGTCATAAAGCTATTTTCCTCAAATCTTATAACAACTTGTTCCTTTGTGTAAGCAGACCCACTACCATCCTTCTTTACTGTTGCTGTAACTTTCCCTTTTTCTTGGCTTTCTTGCTTTCATAGTCTTCCCTGAAGTACCATCCTTTTGTATCAAACCATCAAGATTTTCTCCTTTGTTGGTGCTTTTTTTCTTCTTTTTTTGCATTTTTTTCTTTTTGGACTTTCTTATCCTCTTACTTGTGGGCTACTTTCTGGTCTTCCTTTAGGGTCACTTTTTGGTCCTCCACTTCTAAGTCTTCTTTCTTTTGGACCACTTCCTCATCTTCCTCCACCTCCTGGACCTGTATAAGACATAACTTAATGGAATAATTGAAAATGATGGATACATAACATTCATTCATACTGCGAAACTTGCCCCTAATATTGTTTCCTGTACATAAAACGAGAAAGGACATATGCATTTCCTATAACACTGTTGTACCTATACATCACTATGAAAAAAGAGAAGAAAAAATACTATAGGAGAAGGAAGATATGAATACAGAAGGCGAGGAAGAGGAGTAATGAGGAAATGAGGAAGATGACAACGAGCAAGGGTATTTGCCTACTTTTAATTATGCATGACAAGATTCTGCCATTGAAAGGGCCAGCACATGCATAGCACTCACCTCATATCTTGCAAGGTAGCAAAAGGAAACAAACGAAGAATGGCCCATCCATTCATATACGCACACATATATATTCATCTATTTATTCATTATACTTCATCACTGTCTCCCGTGTTAGCAAGGTAGCACAAGGAAACAGACGAAAGAATGGCCCAACCCACCCACATACACGTGTATATACACAAACATCCACACATGCACATATACATACCTATACATCTCAACGTATACATATATATACACACACAGACATATACATATATATACAAATGTGCGTAATTCATACGGTCTGCCCTTATTCATTCCCGTCGCCACCCCGCCACACATGAAATGACACCCCCTCCCCCAGCATGTGCACGAGGTAGCGCTAGGAAAAGACAACAATGTCCACATTCGTTCACACTCAGTCTCTAGCTGTCATGTATAATGCACCAAAACCACAGCTCCCTTTCCACATCCAGGCCCCACAAAACTTTCCATGGTTTACCCCAGACGCTTCACATGCCCTGGTTCAATCCATTAATAGCATGTCGACCCCGGTATACCACATCATTCCAATTCACTCTATTTCTCGCGCACCTTTCACCCTCCTGCATGTTCAGGCCCCGATCACTCAAAGTCTTTTTCACTCCATCTTTCCACCTATAATTTGGTTTCCCACTTCTCCTCATTCCCTCCACCTCTGAAACATACATCCTCTTCGTCAATCTTTCCTCACTCATTCTCTCCATGAGACCAAACCATTTCAAAACAGCCTTTTCTGCTCTCTAAACCACACTCTTTTTATTACCACACATCTCTCTTACCCTCCACACATCTCTCTTACCCTATCATTACTTACTCGATCAAACCATCTCACACCACATATTGTCCTCAAACATCTCATTTACAGCACATCCACTCTCCTCAACACAATTCTATCCATAGCCCACGCCTCGCAACCATATAACATTGTTGGAACCACTATTCCATCAAACATACCCAGTTTTGCTTTCCAAAATAACGTTCTCGACTTCCACACATTTTCCAACGCTCCCAGAACTTTCATCCCCTCCCCCACCCTATGATTCACTTCCGCTTCCATGGTTCCATTCGCTGCCAAATCCACTCCCAGATATCTAAAACACTTTACTTCCTCCAGTTTTTCTCCATTCAACCTTACCTCCCAGTTAACTTGTCCCTCAACCCTACTTTACCTAATAACCTTGCTCTTATTCACATTTACTCTCACCTTTCTTCTTTCACACACTTTACCAAACTCAGTCACCAGCTTCTACAGTTTCTCACATGAATCAGCCACCAGCGCTGTATCATCAGTGAACAACAACTGACTCACTTCCCAAGCTCTCTCATCCACAACAGACTGCATACTTGCCCCTCTTTGCAAAACTTTTGCATTCACCTCCCTAACAACCCCATCCATAAACAAATTAAACAGCTATGGAGACATCACACACCCCTGCCGCAAACTTACATTCACTGAGAACCAATCACTTTCCTCTCTTCCTACATGTACACATGCCTTACATCCTTGATAAAAACTTTTCATTGCTTCTAACAACTTGCCTCCCACACCATATATTCTAAATACCTTCCACAAAGCATCTCTATCAACTCTATCATATGCCTTCTCCAGATCCATTCTTGCTACATACAAATCCATTTGCTTTTCGAAGTATTTCTCGCATACGTTCTTCAAAGCAAACACCTGATCCACGCATCCTCTACCACTTCTGATACCATGCTGCTCTGTACATGCCTTCACCCTCTCAATCAATACCCTCCCATACAATTTCCCAGGAATACTCAACAAACTTATACCACTGTAATTTGAGCACTCACTTTTATCCCCTTTGCCTTTGTACAATGGCACTGTGCAAGCATTCTGCCAATCCTCAGGCACTCACAATGAGTCATACATATATTAAATAACCTTACCAACCAGTCAACAATACAGTCACCCCCTTTTTTAATAAATTCCACTGCAGTACCACTGGCTTTCATCTTCCGCAAAGCTTTTACTACCTCTTCTCTGTATATTAAATCATTCTTCCTAACCCTCTCACTTTGCACACCACCTTGACCAAAACACCCTATATCTGCTATTCTATCATCAAACGCATTCTACAAACCTTCAAAATACTCACTCCATCTCCTTCTCACATCACCACTACTCGTTATCATCTCCCCATTAGCCCCCTTCACTGATGTTCCCATTTGTTCCCTTGTCTTACGCACTTTATTTACCTCCTTCCAAAACATATTTTTAATCTCCCTAAAATTCTATGATACTCTCTCACCCAAACTCTCATTTGCCCTCTTTTTCACCTCTTGCACCTTTCTCTTGACCTCCTGTCTCTTTCTTTTATACATCTCCCACTCATTTGGATTATTTCCCTGCTACAATCGTCCAAATGCCTCTCTCTTCTCTTTCACTAATACTCTTACTTCTTCATCCCACTACTCACTACCCTTTCTAATCTGCCCACCTCCCACACTTCTCATGCCACAAGGATCTTTTGTGCAAGCCATCACTGCTTCCCTAAATACATCCCATTCCTCCCCCACTCCCCTTACGTCCTTTGTTCTCACCTTTCTCCATTCTGTACTCAGTCTCTCCTGGTACTTCCTCACACAAATCTCCTTCCCAAGCTCACTCACTCTCACCACTCTCTTCACCCCAACATTCTCTCTTCTTTTCTGAAAACCTCTACAAATCTTCACCTTCACCTCCACAAGATAATGATCAGATATCCCTCCAGTTGCACCTCTCAGCACATTTACATTAGAATGTCTCTCTTTTGCACGCCTATCAATTAACACGTAATCCAATAACGCTCTTTAGCCATCTCTCCTACTTACATACGTATACTTATGTATACCTCTCCTTTTAAACCAGGTATTCCCAATCACCAATCCTTTTTCAGCACATAAATCTACAAGCTCTTCACCATTTCCATTTACAACACTGAACACCCCATGTACACCAATTATTCCCTCAACTGCCATATTACTCACCTTTGCATTCAAATCACCCATCACTATAACCCGGTCTCGTGTATCAAAACTGCTAACACACTCACTCAGCTGCTCCCAAGACACTTGCCTCTCATGGCCAGGTGCATAGGCACCAATAATCACCCATTTCTCTCCATCCACTTTCAGTTTTACCCATATCAATCTAGAGTTTACTTTCTTACATTTTATCACTAACTCCCACCACTCCTGTTTCAGGAGTAGTGCTACTCTTTCCCTTGCTCTTGTCCTCTCACTAACCCCTGACTAACTCCCAAGACATTCCCAAACCACTCTTCCCCTCTACCTACCCTTAAGCTTCATTTCATTCAGAGCTAGAACATCCAGGTTTCTTTCCTCAAACATACTACCTATCTCTCCTTGTTTCTCATCTTGGTTACATCCACAAACATTTAGACATCCCAGTCTGAGCCTTCGAGGAGGATGAGCACTCCTCGTGTGACTCCTTCTTCTGTTTCTCCTTTTAGAAAGTTAAAATACAAGGAGAGGAGGGTTTCTAGCCCCCCATTCCCATCCCCTTTAGTCGCCTTCTACATAAATGCCCTGAGGACTGGCGGAATGCTTGCATAGTGCCATTGTACAAAGACAAAGGGGATAAAGGTGAGTGCTCAAATTACAGAGGTATAAGTTTGTTGAGTATTCCTGGGAAATTATATGGGAGGGTATTGATTGAGAGGGTGAAGGCATGTACAGAGCATCAGATTGGGGAAGAGCAGTGTGGTTTCAGAAGTGGTAGAGGATGTGTGGATCAGGTGTTTGCTTTGAAGAATGTATGTAAGAAATACTTAGAAAAGCAAATGGATTTGCATGTAGCATTTATGGATCTGGAGAAGGCATATGACAGAGTTGATAGAGATGCTCTATGGAAGGTTTTAAGAATATATGATATGGGAGGCAAGTTGTTAGAAGCAGTGAAAAGTTTTTATCAAGGATATAAGGCATGTGTATGAGTAGGAAGAGAGGAAAGTGATTGGTTCTCAGTGAATGTAAGTTTGTGGCAGGGGTGCATCATGTCTCCATAGTTGTTTAATTTGTTTATGGATGGCGTTGTTAGGGAGAAGAATGCAAGAGTTTTGGAGAGAGGGGCAAGTATGCAGTCTGTTGTGGATGAGAGAGCTTGGGAAGTGAGTCAGTTGTTGTTTGCTGATGATACTGCGCTGGTGGCTGATTCAGGTGAGAAACTGCAGAAGCTGGTGACTGAGTTTGGTAAAGTGTGTGAAAGAAGAAAGCTGAGAGTAAATTTGAGTAAGAGCAAGGTTATTAGGTATAGTAGGGTTGAGGGACAAGTCAATTGGGAGGTACGGTTGAATGGAGAAAAAGTGGAGGAAGTGAAGTGTTTTAGATATCTGGGAGTGGATTTGGCAGCAGATGGAACCATGGAAGCGGAAGTGAGTAATAGGGTGGGGGAGGTCGAAATTTCTGGGGGAGTTGAAAAATGTGTGGAAGGTGATAACGTTATCTCGGAAAGCAAAAATGGGTATGTTTGAAGGAATAGTGGTTCCAACAATGCTATATAGCTGTGAAGCATGGGCTATAGATAGAGTTGTGCACAGAAGGGTGGATGTGCTGGAAATGAGATGTTTGAGGACAATATGTCGTGTGAGGTGGTTTGATCGAGTAAGTAATGAAAGGGTAAGAGAGATGTGTGGTAATAAAAAGAGTGTGGTTGAGAGAGCAGAAGAAGGGTTTTAAATGGTTTGGTCACATGGAGAGAATGAGTGAGGAAAGATTGACGAAGAGGATATAAGGGAACTAGGAGAAGTGGGAGACCAAACTGGAGGTGGAAAGATGGAGTGAAAAAGATTTTGAGTGATCGGGGCCTGAAAATGCAGGAGGGTGAAAGGTGTGCAAGGAATGGAGTGAATTGGAACAATGTGGTATACCGGGGTCGATGTGCTGTCAATGGATTGAACCAAGGCATGTGAGCATCTGGGGTAAACCATGGAAAGTTTTGTGGGGCCTGGATGTGGAAAGGGAGCTGTGGTTTCGGTACATAATACATGACAGCTAGAGACTGAGTGTGAACGAATGTGGTCTTTGTTGTCTTTTCGTAGTGCTACCTCGCGTATATGCAGGGGAGGGGGTTGTCATTTCATGGGTGGCAGGATGGCGACAGGAATGAATAAGGGCAGACAGTATGAATTATGTACATGTGTATATATGTATATGTCTGTGTGTGTATATATATGTATACATTGAGATGTATAGGTATGTATATGTGCATGTGTGAACCTTCGCCCCTTCCCCCACCCTGTGACTCACTTCCGCTTCCATGGTTCCATCTACTGCTAAATCCACTCCCAGATATCTAAAACACTTCACTTCCTCCAGTTTTTCTCCAGTCAAACTTACCTCCCAATTAACTTGTCCCTCAACCCTATTGAACCTAATAACCTTGCTCTTATTCACATTTACTCTCAGCTTTCTTCTTTCACACATTTTACCAAACTCAGTCGCCAACTTCAGCACTTTCTCACCCAAATCAGCCATCAGCGCTGTATCATCGGTGAACAGTATTCATACTTGCTTGCCTTCATCCATTCCCAGAGTTACTCCAACACACAGGAAACAGCACTGTTACCCCCTGCTTTAGCGAAGTACCACCTGGAAAACAGACAAAAACAGATCACATTCATTCATCACAGATATCTATCCACATGCAGACCCCCACAGGCCTTTCCATGGTTTACCCCAGACATTTCACATGCCCTCGTTCAGTCCACTGACAGCATGTCAACCCCAGTACACCATGTTGTTCCAATTCACTCCATCCCTTGCATGCCTCTTACCCTCCTGTATGTTCAGGCCCTGATCGTTCAAAATCTTTATCACGCCATCCTTGCAACTCCAGTATGGTCTTGCTTCTCCCTGTTCCCTCCACCTCTGACACATATATCCTCTTTGTCAACTTTTCCTCACTCATTTTCTCCATATGTCCAAACCATTTCAAAATACCCTCTTCTGCTGTCTCAACCACACTCTTGTTATTACCATATATCTCTTACCATTTCATTACTTACTTGATCAAACCACCTGAAACCACTTACTGCCCTCAAACATTTCATTTCCAACACAGCTACCCTCGTCCATACAACCCTATCTAGAGCACTTGCCTTGCAACATGATGTTGGAACTCCTATTCCCTCAAACATACTCATATTTGCACTCAGATATCACTATCACTCTTTCCATGATTAAGGTACCAGTTCCCTATGCCATCTCAGCTAACATAAGAAAAAATTAAAGCTTAGTTTATGTCCACAACTTCTTTTACACCATCTTAGCATACTTCCATAACTTCAATTACCTTGGCTTCATCATGGGAGGATTTGAAGAATATGGGTTTTAAAATCATTAAAAAACTAACAATGATGAAAGTGCTTTAATAGGAAAATTTACATCTTACTTTTCAAAACAAAGTTCTCCAGGAATTTTAGTCTACCTACAGGTTCTGGAAGGCTACTACTTGCTTAGTAAATCTTCCCAAACAACACATGAAATTGTGATAACTGTTTCCAATTCAAGCTTAAAAGAGAATTCATATAATCAACATACAAGAAAAAATCATTCATTAGAATTCATCCTGATAAGGAGAGTTTACCTAATACAAACAGTAAAACAAACTGTCATCTATAATTAAATGGTTTCAAACAGCCAATAATTTTCCTGTTACACATAGTGAACTAAACACAATATGCATAATGAATGCAAAGGAAATGTAAAATAATTAAAAAAGAACATCTTTCATGTCACAGTGTTACTGAAGGTATATTCTATTAATGTTATAACTGCAACAATATTAAAAAAACAATATTGTAAATCATCTAAAAAAATTAACAAATTATCCAATATGTAAAAGATGTACAACAACAGAACACAAGTCCCTCTATCAAATATTTTTTTTTCATAGATCCGTATAAACAGTATAAATGATGGCATATAACAACAATCAATTTTTATCATATGAAGGCATGGATATGTACAAGTGTAGAGCTTCAGCATAGGCTATGATTTTCTAAGAAGCACATATAACAGGGGTAGGATAACACAGTCAATCCTTATTGTAATAAGTCTTCCTTCATGTGAATTCATCTATGTCTAGATGATCAGTCTTGTAAATGCACTTATCGTAGGTAATTAATTCATCTATTGACAGAAGTGCATATTCAAACTGTGCTCCAAAAACCCTTTTGAAAATCAAGTATGTACAAATAATATCAATGAGAAAATTTATTATTCTATAAAAAGGATATTGCAATGATGATGACATTTTGCATATCTCATGTAAGTTACCTCATGATGAGTTTTGTAATATATATAGTAAAATATGTTTGAAATCATAACTGTATTGATTTTTTCACCTTTTAATCAGAAGCTAGACACAAGAATCAGTATCTTTAAACTGACAGCACCTGCAAACTTTAAAGTTATTCCTTTCAACAGAGCATTATTCCAGTGCACTATAAATTCAAGTTACTGTACTGTATCATGAGTAACATATGAAATAGATATACATGGCAAGTACCATACTTACCAGCCTCCACCTGCAAGTGGTTGCAACATGGGCAGAAAGTCACATCTGGCAATGCTGTGTCAACATCAATGCACAGTCTTGTTGATAACCTCCTCACACTATAGAGTCCATCATTTTCCTATTTCCGCATGGAGTGCACCCTCAAAGTTTCAGGATTATAAAGTCAATAATAATAATATTCTATATCTCTGACACCTGTTCCCCTCCAAGAACTTCCGAGGGGCTGGTGGCTATGGCAAAAGTCTCCATAACTGGTGAACTCCAGTGCTGCTTCTTGGCCTTTAGTGCCTCACCTTTAACAGGCAACTGGCTGAGGGCAACTCTAGCTTAGTGTTTCTAGAGGCTCCTACCTTATGTTCCCACTGATTACTCCTACCTAATAAGTTTACCAAAAGTTCCTGCTTTATGTTCCAACTTACTACTTCTACCTAATGTTCCAGCCAAACATTCCTACCAGTTACTTCTACCTAATGTTCCTGCAATATTTCTATCCACTGCTTCTATCTATGGCTCCACCATTTTCTCAAAAGGCAGGGCTAGTGAATAGCACTCACTACATCTAGAGTTTAAAGAATGAGTTGTGAGAGTTGTTAAGTGTTATGTATGGCAAGAAGAGATTGTATGCTTGTGGACAGAATGTCAGCAGTTCAGTTGTGGATAATGGAGAAAGAAAAAACAGCTATCTGTGTCAAAGGACTGCTGGTTCACTACACAGTTATCACTAACTCTCCCAATCATAATCATAATAATAATAATAATAATAATAATAATAATAATAATAATAATAATAATGTTAGAGGTTTTCAAAAAAGAAGAGACACTGTCAGGAGAAGAGAGTGGTGATAGTAAGTGAGCTTGGAAAGGAGACTTGAATGAAGAAATACCAAAAGAGATTGAGTACAGGATAGCAAAACATGAGAGCAAATAAAGTGAGGGGAGTGAGTGAGCAGTAGGAGGTATCCAGGAAAGCAGTGAGGGCATGTACAAGAGATGCATCTGGCATGCAAAAGGTGGGAGGTAGGCAGATTAAAAGGGTAAAGAATGGTGGGATGAAGAAGTAAAGCTACCAGTGAAAGAGACAAGAGAGGCGTTTGTGCAGTACTTAAAGGAAAGAGCGCTTATAATTTGGAGATGTATAAGAGAAAGTGCCAGGTGGTCAAGAGGAAGTGGCAGTGGTTGATAAGGAGAGCAAATCAGAGTTAAGAGTGGATGTATTTGATATGTAATTGAGCATGGAAACAGAATGTTGTGCCTGAGGATTACATGAAAGCTATTATTATTCCTTTATTCCAAGGAAAAGGTGCTTAAGATGTAGGCAGTAATGGGAGTGACTGAATGTAGGATAAATGAGAAGCATGAGGGTTAAGGAAAGCTTGAGAAGTGTGAATCAGATTTTTGTGGTGAAAATGACTGTGGAATAGTATCTAACAAAAGGTAAGTTGTATGCAAATTTTATGGCTCTGGAGAAAGTGTATGAGTCAAACTGCTTCTTGGTATGAAAGCCTTCTAAAGAGTAGCATATGCATGTGTAAGAGTGGATGGAGATTTAAGAGAAAGTTTTGGTATATATGTGGGTGTGGGGCAGGATTATGTGATGTCACACTGGCTTTTTAACATACTTATGGATGGAGTGATAAGAGAGATGAAAACAAAACTTGGAAAGGAGGGTGCTGAGATGGAGTAAGGAAGCGAGTTATATTGGATAGTGACAAGCCTATTTGTGGATGAAATTGCGTTGTTTGCTGAGACAGAAGAGGCATTGATGTAAGTGTTAGTAGTTGAAGGTAAATGCAAGAAAAAGGTAAGCAGTAATGTCTGAAAGGAAACAGAGTGAAAGTAGAGATTTTGCAAAACACTATAAGGAAAAAAGTGCACTAAACTGTGTTACAGAGGGGGGGGGGGGGGGGGGGCACTGGAAGAGGTGAGAGAATTTAAGTATTTGGGAGCTATCTTGGGTAAGTTTGTGATATGGAAGGAAAGATACAGGAGAGATCATTACAGAGTACAAGAAACACTACAATAATGACAATAATGAAGGGTAGAGGTGTAAGTATGGAAGTGAACAAAGGATTAAGGAACAGCATAGTCCTTCCAACCTGACTTATGCTGCCAAAACATGGATGTGGAGTGAGTCCCAGAAGTCAAGAATCCAGGTTGTGGAAATAAGCTATTTGAGAGGAGCATGTGGTTTAACTGGATGGAATAAAAAAAGAAATGAAAGGGTGTATGAGATATGTGGTATACAAAGAAGTGCAAAGGGAAAGAATTGTGGATTGGTAGAGTGAGTGAAACATAATACTTTGAGGTGGTCTGGGTAGGTGGAAAGAATGGAAGATGAGGAGTTTACAAGGAGAAGGTATGATAGTATAATCAAAGGTGTTGGTGTGGGAGGAAGACCACCTGTGACATGGGGAAACAGAGTGGTGAGAGATAAATGGTGGAAGAATGTATGTATGTGAGAAAGGCATGTAAAGACAGGGATAAGTGGAGACTCTTTTACTGTGGCCACCCATCTGATGGGAGTTCCCGGAGAGAACAGTTGTCAGAGATAGAGATAGAAAAAAGACATGGGATACAGATGAGAGTGTACAGAAGAAAATATATGAGTTGGAAATAATGTGTTTAAGGACAATATGTGGGGTGAGGATGGTTAACTGAGAAAGTAATCACAGGGTGAGAGAGAGGTGTGGTAATGAGAAAAGTATTGCTGCACGAGCTGAAGAGGGTATGCTGAAATGGTTTCGACATATACAGAAATTGAGTGAGGAAAGGATGACAAAGAGGATATATATGTCAGAAGTGGAGGGGACAAGGAGAAGAAAGAGAAAAAAATTGAGTGTTCAAGGCCTGAACATGCAACAGGGTGAAAGGTATAAAAGAGATGGACTGAATTGGAGCAATGTGTCATCAATGGACTGAGCCAGGGCAAATAAGCAGCTGGGAAAACTACAAAAAAGTCTATGGGTGGGAGGATGTGGTGTAGGTGCATTAAACATGATACGTTGAGATTGATGTGAGTGAATTTGAGGCCCTTCCTTCATTTGCTCTTGGTAACAACTTCACTAATGCAGGAAATGGCAAAGCATGAAAAACAATTTATATCTATTTTCATTCATATTAACTATACTTTGTCGCTGTCTCCCGCATTAGCGAGGTAGCGCAAGGAAACAGACAAGAGAATGGCTGAACCCACCTACATACACATGTATATACATGCACATCCACACATGCACATACACATACCTATACATTTCAACTTATACATATATATATATATACACATCTATTTCATTTATCATAATTTGTCACTGTCTCCCGCATTAGCAAGGTAGCAGAAGGAAGCAGACGAAAGAATGGCCCAACCCACCAACATAAATGTATACACATACACGTCCACACACGCACATACACATACCTATACATTTCAACACACACATACAGATACATACACAGACATATACATACATACATATGTATATAATTCATACTTGCTACATACATATGTACATAATTCATACTTGCTGTCCTTATTCATTCCTATCGCCACCCTGCTACACATGAAATGACAACCCGCTCTCCCCACATGCATGCGACGTAGTGCTAGGAAAAGACAACAAAGGCCACATTCGTTCACACTCAGTCTCTAGCTGTCATGTATAATGCACCAAAACCACAGCTCCCTTTCCACATCCAGGCCCCACAAAACTTTCCATGGTTTACCCCAGATGCTTCACATGCCCTGGTTCAATCCATTGACAGCACGTCAACCCTGGTATACCACATCACCCTTCTGCATGTTCAGGCCCCTATCGCTCAAAATCTTTTTCACTCCATCCTTCCACCTCCAATTTGATCTCCCACTTCACCTCATTCCCTCTACCTCTGACACATATATCCTCTTTGTCAATATTTCCTCACTCATTCTCTCCATGTGACCAAACCATTCCAATACACCCACTTCTGCTGTCTCAACCACACTTTTTTTATTACCACACATCTCTATTACCCTTTCATTACTCACTCGATCAAACCACCTCACACCACATATTGTCCTCAAACATCTCATTTCCAACACATCCACCCTCCTCCTCACAACTCTATCTACAGCCCACGCTTCGCAACCATATAACATTGTTGGAACCACTTTCCTTCAACATACCCATTTTTGCTTTCCGAGATAATGTTCTTGCCTTCCACACATTTTTCAATGCTCCTAGAGCTTTCACCCCCTCCCCATCCTGTGACTCACTTCCGCTTCCAAGGTTCCATCCGCTAACAAATCCACTCCCAGATATCTAAAACACTTTACTTCCTCCAGTTTTTCTCCATTTAAACTTACCTCCCAATTGACTTGTCCCTTAACCCTACTGTAACTTAATAACCTTGCTCTTATTCACATTTACTCTCAACTCTCTTCTTTCACCCACTTTACCAAACTCAGTCACCAGCTTCTGCAGTTTCTCACCCGAATCAGCCACCAGCACTGTATCATCAGCGAACAACTGACTCACTTCCCAAGCCCTCTCATCCACAACAGACTATATACTTGCCTCTTTCTCCAAAACTCTTGCATTCACCTCCCTATCAACCCCATCCGTAAACTAATTAAACTACCATGGAGACATCACACACCCCTGCCGCAAACCGACATTCTTTGAGAACCAATCACTTTCCTCTCTTCCTACTTGTATACATGCCTTACATCCTCAATAAAAACTTTTCACTGCTTCTAAAAACTTGCCTCCCACACCACATACTCTTAGTACCTACCACAGAGCATCACTATCAACTCTATCATATGCCTTCTCCAGATCCATAAATGCTACATACAAATCCATTTGTTTTTCTAAGTATTTCTCACATACATTCTTCAAATCAAACACCTGACCCACACATCCTCTACCACTTCTGAAACCACACTGCTCTTTCCCAATCTGATGTTCTGTACATGCCTTCGCCCTCTCAATCAATACCCTCTCTATAACTTCCCAGGAATACTCAACAAACTTATACCGCTGTAATTTCAACACTCACCTTTATCCCCTTTGCCTTTGTACAAAGGCACTATGCATGCATTCTGCCAATCCTCAGGCAATTCATCACGAGCCATACATACACTGAATATCATCACCAACCAGTCAACAACACAGTCACCCCCTTTTTATTAAATTCCACTGCAATACTATCCAAACCTGCCATCTTGCCAGCTTTCATCTTCCGCAAAGCTTTCACTACCTCTTTTCCGTTTACCAAATCATTCTCCTTGACCCTCTCACTTCGCACACCACCTCAACCAAAACACCCTATACTTGCCACTCTATTATCTAACACATTCAACAAACCTTCAAAATACTCACTCCATCTCCTCACATCACCACTACTTGTTATTACCTCCCCATCATCCCCCTTCACTGATGTTCCCATTTGTTCTCTTGTCATACGCACTTTATTTACCTCCTTCCAAAACATCTTTTTATTCTACTTAAATTTTAATGATACTCGCTCATCCCAACTTTCGTTTGCCCTCTTTTTCACCTCTTGCACCTTTCTCTTGACCTCCTGCCTCTTTCTTTTATACATCTGCCAGTCATTTTCACTATTTTCCTGCAAAAATCATCCAAATGCCTCCCTCTTCTATTTCACTAATAATCTTAGTTCTTCAGCCCACTACTCACTACCATTTCTAATCTGCCCACCTCCAATGCTTCTCATGCCACAAGCATCTTTTGCGCAAGCCATCACTGCTTCCCTAAATTCATCCCATTCCTCCCCTACTCCCCTTACATCCTTTGCTCTCACCTTTTTCCATTCTGCACTCAGTCTCTCCTGGTACTTCCTGGTACAAGTCTCCTTCCCAAGCTCACTTACTCTCATCCCTTTCACCCCAACGTTCTCTCTTCTTTTCTAAAAACCTCTATAAATCTCCACCTTTGCCTCTATAAGATAATGATCAGACATCCCTTCAGTCGCACCTCTCAGCACATTAACATCCAAAAGTCTCTTTTTCATGCATGCACCTATCAATTAACACATAATCCAATAATGCTCTCTAGCCATCTCTTCTACTTACATATGTATACTTATGTATATCTTTTTTTTTAAACCAGATATTCCCAATCATCAGTCCTTTTTCGGCACACAAATCTACAAGCTCTTCACCATTTCCATTTACAACACTGAACACCCCATGTACAACAATCATTCCCTCAACTGCCACATTACTCATCTTTGCATTCAAATCACCCATCACTATAACCCGGTCTCATGCATCAAAACTGCTAACACACTCACTCAGCTGCTCCCAAAACACTTGCCTCTCATGATCTTTCTTTTCATGCCCAGGTGCATAGGCCCCAATAATCACCCATCTCTCTCCATCCACTTTCAGTTTTACCCATATCAATCTAGAGTTTACTTTCTTACACTCTATCACATACTCCCAGACTCCTGTTTCAGTAGTGCTACTCCTTCCTTTGCTCTTGTCCTCTCACCAACCCCTGACTTTACTCCCAAAACATTCCCAAACCACTCTTCCTCTTTACCCTTGAGCTTCATTTCACTCAGAGCCAAAACATCCAGGTTCCTTTCCTCAAACATAGTACCTATCTCTCCTTTTTTCTCATCTTGGTTACATCCTCACACATTTAGACACCCCAATCTGAGCCTCTGAGGAGGATGAGCACATCCCGCATGACTCCTTCTTCTGTTTCCCCTTTTAGAAAGTTAAAATACAAGGAGGGGAGGGTTTCTAGCCCCCGCTCCCGTCCCCTTCAGTCGCCTTCTACGACACACGGAAATGTGTGGGAAGTATTCTTTCTCCACAATCCCAAGGGATAAAAACTATAACAGCAATATTTTCTAAAATTAAATTCTCTCAAATCATCTCTTATAGTCTTCATACCTCACATAGAAGTCTATTTTGCACACATTAACAACCACTATATCTAACAGTTTCCTAACCATTCATATATGTATTTTTCACCTCTTGTTCAATTCTTTCCTGTGTTAGGGCTCATTCAACTCTTTCCTATGTTAAGGCTTGGGAGTTTTCTAGTTTCCAGCTGCCATGCCAAAAAAAAGCAGCTTTGATAATATAAACTGATCCTTGTGCAGCCTCACTCTGCATTGCTATTGTCAACGGCCATCTTTGGGGTGTTCTCCAAATACCTGAGATTTTTATAAATTGCTAAAGCGAGTTAATCCTGTAATCACTATCATCGCAAGTGTTAGCATGTCATATGGCTTCTTTAGTATAATCATAAATTAGTTTCTCATTCTTTATTTCTTTTCTTTTTACCAGCAATTTGATATCTTGTAATCTTTGCCCATTTAGCTTGGTGTAAACAAATGACTTGTAATTAGTAGCTCACTGACAATTGCTATTTTTCCATTCATTAAATTCACATTATTACTTCTCTCAGGACCAAATTCAATAAAGATATATCTAACTCAAGACCACATTTAATGAATATATCTCTATCTCCAGTGGAACTTTGTTAAATTTCTCATGGTGAGACAGAATAAGAATGTCGATTGTTTAAAGCTAAAACAGCTAGAATGTGCCATATTTCTCAAGACCAAAACTTATATGAATGCCATGACAATAAACCAGTACCAGCTGAAGTTTTATATATTTCTCATCACTTATACTGCTCATATCCCTAAGGGACACCCTACATATTTCTCAGAGCAAAACTTAAGAAACAGGTTGTCTCAAAAGCAGACTTGTAATGGTTGGCTTTTGTCATGTCTTACAAAACAAAACTGTATGAGAATGAACTCATGAAGGATCTAGTACACTTGTACCAGATAGTATGTCTCATTTCAAAGGATTAAATTTGATGTAAATGTTTCTTGAGATCTACACCAGCAAGTTTGTCATATTTCTCTGAATCAAATTCAAGGATTTCTTTGAAATACATATCCACCACACAAAATTTGCCACAGTTCTCAGGACTACATTCATCATTTTTTTTCTCAGTAAACCTTCAATGCCTAAAGTTTGCCACATTTTCCAGGAAAAATCTCAACAAAAGTGTACCTAGATTGGGCCTGCACCAGTCATTGTTTTCCTTTAAAAATACCTGTGTGACTGAATGTGTCTGTCCTTTGCTGCTTGAGTTTTTTAATCAGTATCTATTAATTTGCTTAGTGACGATAATATCATAAATTGGATGGAAAGCTACCTCTTGCATGAATCATTTGTCATTTCAGATGACAAAGCTTCTTTTCCAAGGAGAAAAGTTCAATTGCAACAGAGGCTTCTGTGCAAGAAATGGGTTAATCTTACACCACCTGGGGCATAGTGAAATCTAGATGCCCTGAATGCTGTCAGAGTCTTCCTAAAGTCAATTAAATATCAACTATTCAAAACTCTTGAATAGTTACACAAGATTCAGTTAGCTCATGATTATTTACAATTTGAATCTTTGCATCTGGATTGTCCACCAGAGTATGTATGTATAGTGTTCGATCAGTTAGATAAGGCAGGTACCATCACATGCCTTTCTGTAACCCAATTCATGTGTCAACTAGCTATGGATCTGCCGTACCTACACTACACATTGACATCAGAGAGAGATGCTGTATTATGCCTCCTTATAGCTTATTCATAAGATGACTATGCTTCATTCCAGCAGTTATGCATGCTATTAAAGGTCTTCCTGCTAACTTTCCACAGCATCAACTAGTAATGGCATTCAGCATCTGTTATCTAAGTGTAAAAGGTCCTAATAAAAGCCTTCTTGTGTTCCATGTACAACATACACTAGCCATGGCTAGCAGTTAGAAATCATACTCTCTTCTTGTATGATGGGTGCAGTCAAATGTCTTTATGCACTCTCTTCAGTGTATCACTCGGCATTTGTCACATGCAACCCTTTAATAAACTCATTATTTCGACAAAGCAGGATTTGTTAATTCATATTTGCATTGCATAAGTATTAATTTATTACAAAAATAACATCATCTGCAACTTCCCCATCATATAAGTATATGTGGTTCACCTGCTCCATATCACTTCCTCTTTTATTGCTATGTAAAAGGCTGTTTTTTTGTACTGAATCTGTAATAACTGTGTCTAGTTAACTATACCTGTAACTTTCAGACATGTACAGGTATGCAGTGGACCTTTATTTCTGGGGTCCAGGTGAGATTCCAATCTATATAAGCAGGTATAAAAAAGTAATAAATAGTGTGGTGAATCCTCCGAATACTTTCTTCACACATTGCTCACTTATTTCTGTTGCAATGAGATGCACATAAGGTTCTTCTTTTCAAGGAATTGCTTACTATATCAAATTCAGGCTATTTATTATTTATGTGGATCAGCAATGCTTCATGTTAATGTGGTTCTTTTGAATTACTTTACATTCATCACCTTCAAAATTTTCAGAACCATATGAAGATTTGTATGGCCACTCTTCCTACAAACTTTACTTACTTATCTTTTCACATGTATAAATACATATGAGCTATGACTAAGCTCTTCCTGTGAATCATTTCCTATTATCCTCACACTTAAACATCTTTTTATGTATACAAAGAAGCTTATGCATGAATAGTCTCCCACAGTTATCACATTCAGGATTCTGCTTTAAAAGAAACACAGTTCATGAAAAAATAAGGCAGTCATCCTGACTAAACAGAGCCCCAAATTTGTCACTCAAACTTTTCCTCAAATGTGCTTATACTGACTTTATATCAAAAGTGTCTCCCTGAGTTTGTTAAGTCAACAGCTCCAACATGGTCAGATGTCTTCATCAAAAGCTCTGAATGAAATCATGGGCAGGGGAGAGAAAAAGTATGATGTTAAACTTAAAGTGAAAAAAAATTGGAGAAAAAAAGTCATACGGTGGATGTAAATAAATGATGCTAAGTCTAGCCAAAAATTTGTATAATTCTTTTGTTGTTTTTGAGATGGTACAGGCAAGTGAATGCCCTAATCATGGTCATCTCATATCGGATATAAGTATATTTTTTCACTATTGTTCACTGTATCTCACAATAGCAAGGTAACACCATGAACAGCTAAGGAACAGCCTGATTCACTTACAACCAATCTCTAGTTGTTATGTATAATGCAATGAAACAAGAGACCCCTATCCACAACCAGGTCTCCCAGACCATTTCAAGGTTTTCCTCTGGCCACTTCATACAATTTGGTTCATCCCACTGACAGCAAGTTGTCCACTTTACACCACATCACTCTAATTCCCTTTATTTGCCTATCCATGCCTCACATCCTCCTGCACGTTCACGCCCGATTTGCCCAAAAGCTCTTTCGCTCCATCCTTCCACCTCCTCCTTGGTATCCTTCTTTTCCATATTCCTTTCACTACCAACGCATGTATTCTCTTAATCATCCTTTACCCATCTATGTTCTCCTTGTGTCCAAACTTTTTCAGCTCACTCACACATACTCCTCTTACTTTCTTTTCTTTCTTTCATACTATTCGCCATTTCCCGCGTCAGCGAGGTAGCGTTAAGAACAGAGGACTGGGCCTCTGAGGAAACATCCTCATCCAGCCCCCTTCTCTGTTCCTTCCTTTGAAAAAAAAAAAAAAAAAAAAAAAAAATCAACCCTCCTTACACCACATATTGTTCTCAAACATTTAATTTCCAACACATCATTCATCCTCTTCTTTCTGTTCCTTGACATCAATGGCCCATTCTTAGTATCCATTCAGCACCATCAGGACTAATATACCTGCAAACATGACCATCTTTGTCCTCACATATAATGACCTCTCTTTTCTTGCACTTCTCAATGTACCCAGGACCTTTATCCCCAACCTAACCTTAAGCTCCCACAGTTCTATTTGTTGCCACATCCACTCCCAGCTATCAAAAACACTCCATTACCTACACATAATCCACAACTTTCAGTTCTTCATCATGTAAACTAATGGTATAGTGTGCTTTTTTTCTACCTCCTTCAAAAGCCAGTGTCTCTCTCTGTACTTGTATTTACTTTCAGGAGCCTCCTTCTACATACACCACTGAAAAGACCAAAAAGATTTACGTAAATATAGAACATCATCTGCATAAAGCAAATGTGGCAACTTCCATTCTGTTTCTGCAAGATTAAGTATTACATCACAGTCACATACACCTTATTCTCATTTGATGTAAAACATTTCCATGTAAAACATTTGATAACCACGGTAATATTATGCATCATTAATGCATTCCAACATTTATCTCAAAGTACTCACTCATGCTAACCATTACTCTCACACTCCACTACAAAAGTACTTAACAGCATTCAGAACTCTTCCATGCACAACACAGAGTCAAACCTGATCGACACATCCTCTACCACTTATGAAACCACACTGCTCTTCCCCAATCTGATGTTCTGTACATGCCTTCACCCTCTTAATCAATACCCTCAATCAATACATATATTAACATATATGTATATTATCATTATATAGGGAGCAGGAGGATGGAAATCCTCCCCTCCCATTTATAATTTTCCAAAAGAAGGAACGGAGAGGTGGGCCAAGTGAGGATATACCCTCTAAGGCTCACTCCTCTGTTCTTGGTGTGGGAGGAAAGTTGCTAGAAGCAGTGAAAAGTTCTTACCAAGGATGTAAGGCATGTGTATGAGTAGGAGGAGAGGAAAGTGATTGGTTCCCAGTGGATGTCGGTTTGCAGCACGGGTGCGTGATGTCTCCATGGTTGTTTAATTTGTTTATGGATGAGGTGGTTAGGAAGGTGAATGCAAGCGTTTTGGAGAGAGGGGCAAGTATGCAGTCTGTTGTGGATGAGAGGGCTTGGGAAGTGAGTCAGTTGTTGCTCGCTGATGATACAGTGCTGGTGGCTGATTTGGGTAAGAAACTACAGAAGTTGGTGACTGAGTTTGGTGAAGTGTGTGAAAGAAGAAAGTTGACAGTAAATGTGAATAAGAGCAAGGCTATTAGGTTCAGTAGGGTTGAGGGACAAGTTAGCTATGAGGTATGTTTGACTGGAGAAAAACTGGAGGAAGCGAAGTGTTTTAGATATCTGGGAGTGGATGTAGCAGTGGATGGAACCATGGAAGCGGAAGTGAGTCAGAGGGTGGGGAGGGGGGTAAAGTTCTGAGAGCGGAAAGCAAAAATGGGTATGTTGAAGGAATTGTGGTTCCAACACTGTTATATGGTTGTGAGGCATGAACTACGGATAGGGTTGTGAGGAGGGTGGATGCATTGGAAATTAAATGTTTGAGGATAATATGTGGTGTGAGGTAGTCTGATCGAGTAAGTAATGGTCGGGTAAGAGAGATGTATGGTAATAAAAAGAGTGTGGTTGAGAGAACAGAAGAGAGCAGAATAGAGTGTTTTGAAATGATTTGGACACGTGGAGAGAATGAGTGAGGAAAGATTGACAAAGAAGATATAAGTGTCAGAGGTGGAAGGAACAAAGAAAAGTGGGAGACCAAATTGGAGGTGGAAGGAAGCAGTGAAAAAGATTCTGAGTGATTGGGTGCCTGAACATACAGGAAGAAGAAAGGTGTGTAAGGAAAAGAGTGAATTGGAACGATTGTGGTATACCGGGGTCGATGTGCTGTCAATGGATTGAATCAGGGCATGTGAAGCGTCTGGGGTAAACCATGGAAAGGTCTGTGGGGCCTTTATGTGGAGAGGGAGCTGTGGTTTCACTGTATTACAAAAAAGCTAGAGACTGAGTGTGAATGAATGTGGCCTTTTTCAGTTGTTTCTTTGGGCTACCTCGGTGATGCAGGAAACAATGATTATGTATAATAATAATGATAATAATAATAATAATGATAATAATAACAATATTACTATTATTATTCATTCATCATCATGCATTATAATTAATCACCCATCCACTCAAGTACACATATATGTATATAAATGCCCACATACGCACATATACATGCATATATTTATGAACATATGAATGCAAATACATACACATACACAAACATTACACACATACACATGTACATATTCATACTTGCTTGCCTTCCTCTGTTCCTGGTGCTACCCTGCTCCACAAGAAACAGGAACACTACCCTCTGCTTCAATGAGATAGCACCACGAAAACAGACAAATAAGACCACATTTGTTCACACTCAGTCTCTAACCACAGCTCCCTATCTACTTCCAAGCCTCACAGACCTTTCCATGGTTTACCCCAGATGCTTCATATGCCCTGGTTCAATCCACTGACAGCAAGTCGACCCCGGTATACGACATTGTTCCAATTCACTATTCCTTGCATGTGTCTCATCCTCCTGTATTTTCAGGCCCTGATTGCTCAAAATCTTTTTCACTCCATCCTTCTGGTTCCAATTTAGCCTCCTGCTTCTCCTTATTCCCTCCACCTCTGACACATATATATACTCTTTGTCAATCTCTCCTCACTCATTCTCTCCATATATCCAAACCATTTCAACACACTCTCTTCTGCTCTCTCAACCACACTCTTTCTATCATCTCCACACATCTCTCCTATCCTTCCTTTACTTCCTTGATCAAACCACCTCACACCAAATATTGTCCTCCTCCATACAAACCTATCTAAAGTCCATGCATTGCAACCATATAACACTGTTGGAACTACTATTTCTTCAAACATACCCATCTTTACTCTCAGAGATAACGTTCTCTCTTTCCACACAATCTTCATCACTCCCAGAACCTTCGCCCCCTCCCCCACCCTGTGGCTCACTTCCACTTCCATGGTTTCATTTGCTACTAGGTCCACTCCCAGTTATCTAAAACACTTCACCTCCAATTTTTCTCCATTCAAACTTACATCCCAATTAACTTGTTCCTCAACCCTACTGAACCTAATAACCTTGCTCTTATTCACATTTACTCTCAACTTTCTCCTTTCACACACTTCTCCAAATTCAGTCACCAACTTCTGCAGTTTCTCTCTTGAATCAGCCACCAGTGCTGCATCATCAGTGAACAGCAACTAACTCACTTCCCAGGCCCTCTCAATCCCAAACAGACTGCATACTCGCCTTTCCCTCCAAAACTCTTGCATTTACCTCCATAACCACCCCATCCATAAGCAAATAAAACAATCATGGAGACATCATACACCCCTGCCACAGACCAGCCTTCACTACGAACCAGTCACTCTCCCCTTCTTACTTGTACACATGCCTTGCATCCTTGATAAAAACTTTTCACTGCTTCTAGCAGCTTACCTCCCACACCATATACTCTTAAGACCTTTCACAAAGCATTTTCTCTCTCTATTATCTCTCTCTACATATATATTTATTTGTTCATTAATCATACTTTGTTGCTGTCTCCCACATTAGCAAGGTAGCGCAAGGAAACAGACGAAAGAATGGCCCAACCCATCCACATACACATGTACGCCCACATAAACCCCCACACACGCACATATACATACCTATACATTTCAACATATACATACACATACATATGCAAACAAATACATATACATATATATACAGACATATATATGCCTCAATCGCTCAAAATCTTTTTCACTCCATCCTTCCACCTCCAATTTGGTCTCCCATTTCTCGTTCCCTCCACCTGTGATACATATATCCTCTCTGTCAATCTTTCCTCACTCATTCTCTCCATGTGTCCAAACCACTTCAACACACCCTCTTCTGCTCTGTCAACCCCACTCTTTTTATTACCACACATCTCTCTTACCCTTCCACTACTCAATCGATCAAACCACCTCCCACCACATATTGTCCTCAAACACTCCATTTCCAACACATCCACCCTCCTCCGCACAACCCTATCTATAGCTCATGCCCAGCAACCATAAAACATTGTCGGAACCACTATTCCTTCAAACATACCCATTTTTGCTCTCTGAGATAATGTTCTCGCCTTCCACACATTCTTCGTCACTTCCAGAACCTTTGCCCCTTCCCCTACCCTGTGACTCACTTCCACTTCCATGGTTCCACCCACTCCTAAATCAACTCCCCGCTCCCGCCCCCTTTTGACGCCTTCTGCGACACACAGGGAATACATGGGAAGTAATCTTTCTCCCCTATCCCCTGGTGTATAAATATATATATATATATATATATATATATATATATATATATATATATATATATATATATATATATATATATATATATATATATTTCACCTCTTGCAACTTTCTCTTCACCTCCTGTCTCTTTCTTTTATACATCTCCCACTCAATTGCATTTTTTCCCTGCAAAAATCCTCCAAATGCCTCTCTCTTCTCTTTCACTAACACTCTTACTTCTTCATCCCACCACTCACTACCCTTTCTAATCAACCCACCTCCCACTCTTCTCATGCCACAAGCATCTTTTGCGCAATCCATCACTGATTTCCTAAATACATCCCATTCCTCCCCCACTCCCCTTACTTCCATTGTTCTCACCTTTTTCCATTCTGTACTCAGTCTCTCCTGGTACTTCCTCACACAAGTCTCCTTCCCAAGCTCACTTACTCTAACCACCCTCTTCTTTTCTGAAAACCCATACAAATCTTCACCTTAGCCTCCACAAGATAATGATCAGACATCCCTCCAGTTGCAAATGAGAGTTGGGGTGAGAGAGTATCATTAAATTTTAGGGAGAATAAAAAGATGTTCTGGAAGGAGGTAAATAAAGTGCGTAAGACAAGGGAGCAAATGGGAACTTCAGTGAAGGGTGCAAATGGGGAGGTGATAACAAGTAGTGGTGATGTGAGAAGGAGATGGAGTGAGTATTTTGAAGGTTTGTTGAATGTGTTTGATGATAGAGTGGCAGATATAGGGTGTTTTGGTCGAGGTGGTGTGCAAAGTGAGAGGGTTAGGGAAAATGATTTGGTAAACAGAGAAGAGGTAGTAAAAGCTTTGCGGAAGATGAAAGCCGGCAAGACAGCAGGTTTGGATGGTATTGCAGTGGAATTTATTAAAAAAGGGGGTGACTGTATTGTTGACTGGTTGGTAAGGTTATTTAATGTATGTATGACTCATGGTGAGGTGCCTGAGGATTGGCGGAATGCGTGCATAGTGCCATTGTACAAAGGCAAAGGGGATAAGAGTGAGTGCTCAAATTACAGAGGTATAAGTTTGTTGAGTATTCCTGGTAAATTATATGGGAGGGTATTGATTGAGAGGGTGAAGGCATGTACAGAGCATCAGATTGGGGAAGAGCAGTGTGGTTTCAGAAGTGGTAGAGGATGTGTGGATCAGGTGTTTGCTTTGAAGAATGTATGTGAGAAATACTTAGAAAAGCAAAGGGATTTGTATGTAGCATTTATGGATCTGGAGAAGGCATATGATAGAGTTGATAGAGATGCTCTGTGGAAGGTATTAAGAATATATGGTGTGGGAGGCAAGTTGTTAGAAGCAGTGAAAAGTTTTTATCGAGGATGTAAGGCATGTGTACGTGTAGGAAGAGAGGAAAGTGATTGGTTCTCAGTGAATGTAGGTTTGCGGCAGGGGTGTGTGATGTCTCCATGGTTGTTTAATTTGTTTATGGATGGGGTTGTTAGGGAGGTGAATGTAAGAGTTTTGGAAAGAGGGGCAAGTATGAAGTCTGTTGGGGATGAGAGAGCTTGGGAAGTGAGTCAGTTGTTGTTCGCTGATGATACAGCGCTGGTGGCTGATTCATGTGAGAAACTGCAGAAGCTGGTGACTGAGTTTGGTAAAGTGTGTGGAAGAAGAAAGTTAAGAGTAAATGTGAATAAGAGCAAGGTTATTAGGTACAGTAGGGTTGAGGGTCAAGTAAATTGGGAGGTGAGTTTGAATGGAGAAAAACTGGAGGAAGTGAAGTGTTTTAGATATCTGGGAGTGGATCTGGCAGCGGATGGAACCATGGAAGCGGAAGTGGATCATAGGGTGGGGGAGGGGGCGAAAATTCTGGGAGCCTTGAAGAATGTGTGGAAGTCGAGAACATTATCTCGGAAAGCAAAAATGTGTATGTTTGAAGGAATAGTGGTTCCAACAATGTTGTATGGTTGCGAGGCGTGGGCTATGGATAGAGTTGTGCGCAGGAGGATGGATATGCTGGAAATGAGATGTCTGAGGACAATGTGTGGTGTGAGGTGGTTTGATCGAGTAAGTAACATAAGGGTAAGAGAGATGTGTGGAAATAAAAAGAGCGTGGTTGAGAGAGCAGAAGAGGGTGTTTTGAAATGGTTTGGGCACATGGAGAGAATGAGTGAGGAAAGATTGACCAAGAGGATATATGTGTCGGAGGTGGAGGGAACGAGGAGAAGAGGGAGACCAAATTGGAGGTGGAAAGATGGAGTGAAAAAGATTTTGTGTGATCAGGGCCTGAACATGAAGGAGGGTGAAAGGAGGGCAAGGAATAGAGTGAATTGGAGCGATGTGGTATACCGGGGTTGACGTGCTGTCAGTGGATTGAATCAAGGCATGTGAAGCGTCTGGGGTAAACCATGGAAAGCTGTGTAGGTATGTATATTTGCGTGTGTGGACGTATGTATATACATGTGTATGGGGGTGGGTTGGGCCATTTCTTTCGTCTGTTTCCTTGTGCTACCTCGCAAACGCGGGAGACAGCGGCAAAAAAAAAAAAAAAAAAAAAAAATATGTATATTATCCCTGGGGACAGGGGAGAAAGAATACTTCCCACGTATTCCCTGCATGTCGTAGAAGGCGACTAAAAGGGAAGGGAGCGGGGGGGCTGGAAATCCTCCCCTCTCATTTTTTTCTTAATTTTCCAAATGAAGGAACAGAGAAGGGGGCCAGGTGAAGATATTCCCTCAATGGCCCAGTCCTCTGTTCTTAACGCTACCTCGCTAATGCGAGAAATGGCAAATAGTATGAAAAAAAAGAATGTGTGGAAGTCGAGAACATTATCTCGGAAAGCAAAAATGGGTATGTTTGAAGGAATAGTGGTTCCAACAATGTTGTATGGTTGCGAGGCGTGGACTATGGATAGAGTTGTGCGCAGGAGGATGGATGTGCTGGAAATGAGATGTTTGAGGACAATGTGTGGTGTGAGGTGGTTTGATCGAGTAAGTAACGTAAGGGTAAGAGAGATGTGTGGAAATAAAAAGAGCATGGTTGAGAGAGCAGAAGAGGGTGTTTTGAAATGGTTTGGTCACATGGAGAGAATGAGTGAGGAAAGATTGACCAAGAGGATATATGTGTCGGAGGTGGAGGGAACGAGGAGAAGAGGGAGACCAAATTGGAGGTGGAAAGATGGAGTGAAAAAGATTTTGTGTGATCGGGGCCTGAACATGCAGGAGGGTGAAAGGAGGGCAAGGAATAGAGTGAATTGGAGCGATGTGGTATACCGGGGTTGACGTGCTGTCAGTGGATTGAATCAAGGCATGTGAAGCGTCTGGGGTAAACCATGGAAAGCTGTGTAGGTATGTATATTTTCGTGTGTGGACGTATGTATATACATGTGTATGGGGGTGGGTTGGGCCATTTCTTTCGTCTGTTTCCTTGCGCTACCTCGCAAACGCGGGAGACAGAAAAAAAAAAAAAAAAAAAAAATATATATATATATATATATATATATATATATATATATATATATATATATATATATATATATATATATATATATATATATATTTTCTTTTTCTTTCAAACTATTCGCCATTTCCCGCATTAGCGAGGTGATGTTAAGAACAGAGGACTGGGCCTTCGAGGGTATACCCTCACCTGGCCCAATTCTCTGTTACTTCTTTTGGAAAATTAAAAAAAAACGAGAGGGGAGGATTTCCAGCCCCCCGCTCTCTCCCCTTTTAGTCGCCTTCTACGACACGCTGGGAATACGTGGGAAGTATTCTTTCTCCCCTATCCCCAGGGAAAATATATAAACATATATATATATATTTACTTATTTATTTTGCTTTGTCGCTGTCTGTCGCTGTCTCCCGCACCTGCCAGGTAGCGCAAGGAAACAGACGAAAGAAATGGCCCAACCCACCCCCACACACATGTACAAACACACATGTCCACAAACGCAAACATACACACCCACACATCCCAACGTACACACATATATACACACACAGACACACACATATACACACATGCACACAATTCACACTGTCTGCCCCTACTCACCCTCATCGCAACCCCGCCACACAGGGAATAACATCCCTCTTCCCCCTCATGTGTGCGAGGCAGCGCCAGGAAAAGACAACAAAGGCCCCATTCGCTCACACTCAGTCTCCAGCTCTCATGCAATAATGCCCGAAACCACAGCTCCCTTTCCACATCCATATATATATATATATATATATATATATATATATATATATATGTTGGATTACGTGTTAATTGACAGGCGCGCGAAAGAGAGACTTTTGGATGTTAATGTGCTGAGAGGTGCAACTGGAGGGATGTCTGATCATTATCTTGTGGAGGCTAAGGTGAAGATTTGTATGGGTTTTCAGAAAAGAAGAGTGAATGTTGGGGTGAAGAGGGTGGTGAGAGTAAGTGAGCTTGGGAAGGAGACTTGTGTGAGGAAGTACCAGGAGAGACTGAGTACAGAATGGAAAAAGGTGAGAACAATGGAAGTAAGGGGAGTGGGGGAGGAATGGGATGTATTTAGGGAATCAGTGATGGATTGCGCAAAAGATGCTTGTGGCATGAGAAGAGTGGGAGGTGGGTTGATTAGAAAGGGTAGTGAGTGGTGGGATAAAGAAGTAAGAGTATTAGTGAAAGAGAAGAGAGAGGCATTTGGACGATTTTTGCAGGGAAAAAATGTAATTGAGTGGGAGATGTATAAAAGAAGAGACAGGAGGTCAAGAGAAAGGTGCAAGAGGTGAAAAAGAGGGCAAATGAGAGTTGGGGTAAGAGAGTATCATTAAATTTTAGGGAGAATAAAAAGATGTTCTGAAAGGAGGTAAATAAAGTGTGTAAAACAAGGGAGCAAATGGGAACTTCAGTGAAGGGCACAAATCGGGAGGTGATAAGAAGTAGTGGTGATGTGAGAAGGAGATGGAGTGAGTATTTTGAAGGTTTGTTGAATGTGTTTGATGATAGAGTGGCAGATATAGGGTGTTTTGGTCGAGGTGGTGTGCAAAGTGAGAGGGTTAAGGAAAATGATTTGGTAAACAGAGAAGAGGCAGTAAAAGCTTTGCGGAAGATGAAAGCCGGCAAGGCAGCAGGTTTGGATGGTATTGCAGTGGAATTTATTAAAAAAGGGGCTGACTGTATTATTGACTGGTTGGTAAGATTATTTAATGTATGTATGTCTCATACAGAGAGGAAAGTGATTGGTTCTCAGTGAATGTAGGTTTGCGGCAGGGGTGTGTGATGTCCCCATGGTTGTTTAATTTGTTTATGGATGGGGTTGTTAGGGAGGTAAATGCAAGAGTTTTGGAAAGAGGGGCAAGTATGAAGTCTGTTGGGGATGAGAGAGCTTGGGAAGTGAGTCAGTTGTTGTTCGCTGATGATTCAGCGCTGGTGGCTGATTCATGTGAAACTGCAGAAGCTGGTGACTGAGTTTGGTAAAGTGTGTGGAAGAAGAAAGTTAAGAGTAAATGTGAATAAGAGCATGGTTATTAGGTACAGTAGGGTTGAAGGTCAAGTCAATTGGGAGGTGAGTTTGAATGGAGAAAAACTGGAGGAAGTGAAGTGTTTTAGATATCTTGGAGTGGATCTGGCAGCGGATGGAACCATGGAAGCGGAAGTGGATCATAGGGTGGGGGAGGGGGCGAAAATTCTGGGGGCCTTGAAGAATGTGTGGAAGTCGAGAACATTATCTCGGAAAGCAAAAATGGGTATGTTTGAAGGAATAGTGGTTCCAACAATGTTGTATGGTTGCGAGGCGTGGGCTATGGATAGAGTTGTGCGCAGGAGGATGGATGTGCTGGAAATGAGATGTTTGAGGACAATGTGTGGTGTGAGGTGGTTTGATCGAGTGAGTAACGTAAGGGTAAGAGAGATGTGTGGAAATAAAAAGAGCGTGGTTGAGAGAGCAGAAGAGGGTGTTTTGAAGTGGTTTGGGCACATGGAGAGGATGAGTGAGGAAAGATTGACCAAGAGGATATATGTGTCGGAGGTGAAGGGAACGAGGAGAAGAGGGAGACCAAATTGGAGGTGGAAAGATGGAGTGAAAAAGATTTTGTGTGATCGGGGCCTGAACATGCAGGAGGGTGAAAGGAGGGCAAGGAATAGAGTGAATTGGAGCGATGTGGTATACCGGGGTTGACGTGCTGTCAGTGGATTGAATCAAGGCATGTGAAGCGTCTGGGGTAAGCCATGGAAAGCTGTGTAGGTATGTATATTTGCGTGTGTGGACGTATGCATATACATGTGTATGGGGGGGGGTTGGGCTATTTCTTTCGTCTGTTTCCTTGTGCTACCTCGCAAACGCGGGAGACAGCAACAAAGTATAAAAAAAAAAAAAAAAAATGACTCATGGTGAGGTGCCTGAGGATTGGCGGAATGCGTGCATAGTGCCATTATACAAAGGCAAAGGGGATAAGAGTGAGTGCTCCAATTACAGAGGTATAAGTTTGTTGAGTATTCCTGGTAAATTATATGGGAGGGTATTGATTGAGAGGGTGAAGGCATGCACAGAGCATCAGATTGGGGAAGAGCAGTGTGGTTTCAGAAGTGGTAGAGGATGTGTGGATCAGGTGTTTGCTTTGAAGAATGTATGTGAGAAATACTTAGAAAAGCAAAGGGATTTGTATGTAGCATTTATGGATCTGGAGAAGGCATATGATAGAGTTGATAGAGATGCTCTGTGGAAGGTATTAAGAATATATGGTGTGGGAGGCAAGTTGTTAGAAGCAGTGAAAAGTTTTTATCGAGGATGTAAGGCATGTGTACGTGTAGGAAGAGAGGAAAGTGATCGGTTCTCAGTGAATGTAGGTTTGCGGCAGGGGTGTGTGATGTCTCCATGGTTGTTTAATTTGTTTATGGATGGGGTTGTTAGGGAGGTGAATGCAAGAGTTTTGGAAAGAGGGGCAAGTATGCAGTCTGTTGTGGATGAGAGAGCTTGGGAAGTGAGTCAGTTGCTGTTCGCTGATGATACAGCGCTGGTGGCTGATTCATGTGAGAAACTGCAGAAGCTGGTGACTGAGTTTGGTAAAGTGTTCGAAAGAAGAAAGTTAAGAGTAAATGTGAATAAGAGCAAGGTTATTAGGTACAGTAGGGTCAAGTCAATTGGGAGGTAAGTTTGAATGGAGAAAAACTGGAGGAAGTGAAGTGTTTTAGATATCTGGGAGTGGATCTGGCAGCGGATGGAACCATGGAAGCGGAAGTGGATCATAGGGTGGGGGAGGGGGCGAAAATCCTGGGAGCCTTGAAGAATGTGTAGAAGTCAAGAACATTATCTTGGAAAGCAAAAATGGGTATGTTTGAAGGAATAGTGGTTCCAACAATGTTGTATGGTTGCGAGGTGTGGGCTATGGATAGAGTTGTGCGCAGGAGGATGGATGTGCTCGAAATGAGATATTTGAGGACAATGTGTGGTGTGAGGTGGTTTGATCGAGTAAGTAACGTAAGGGTAAAAGAGATGTGTGGAAATAAAAAGAGCGTGGTTGAGAGAGCAGAAGAGGGTGTTTTGAAATGGTTTGGGCACATGGAGAGAATGAGTGAGGAAAGATTGACCAAGAGGATATATGTGTTGGAGGTGGAGGGAACGAGGAGAAGTGGGAGACCAAATTGGAGGTGGAAAGATGGAGTGAAAAAGATTTTGTGTGATTGGGGCCTGAACATGCAGGAGGGTGAAAGGAGGGCAAGGAATAGAGTGAATTGGACCGATGTGGTATACCGGGGTTGACGTGCTGTCAGTGGATTGAATCAGGGCATGTGAAGCATCTGGGGTAAACATGCAAAGCATGTGGGGCCTGGATGTGGAAAGGGAGCTGTGGTTTCGGTGCATTATTACATGACAGCTAGAGACTGAGTGTGAACGAATGGGGCCTTTGGTGTTTTTCCTGGCGCTACCTTGCACACATGAGGGGGGAGGGGGATGGTATTCCATGTGTGGCGAGGTGGCGATGGGAACAAATAAAGGCAGACAGTATGAATTATGTACATGTGTATATATGTATATGTCTGTGTGTGTATATATATGTATACATTGAGATGTATAGGTATGTATATTGTGCGTGTGTGGACATGTATGTATATACATGTGTACATGGGCGGGTTGGGCCATTCTTTTGTCTGTTTCCTTGTGCTACCTCACTAACGCGGGAGACAGCGACAAAGCAAAATAAATAAAAAAATGAATAAATATATATATATATCTCTGTTTACCCTATCATATGCCTTCTCCATATGATATATATATATATATATATATATATATATATATATATATATATCGGGGCATATATATATGTGATCGGGGCCTGAACATGCAGGAGGGTGAAAGGAGGGCAAAGAATAGAGTGAACTGGAGCGATGTGGTATACCGGGGTTGACGTGCTGTCAGTGGATTGAATCAAGGCATGTGTATGGGGGTGGGTTGGGCCATTTCTTTCGTCTGTTTCCTTGCGCTACCTCGCAAACGCGGGAGACAGCGACAAATAAAAAGAGCGTGGTTGAGAGAGCAGAAGAGGGTGTTTTGAAGTGGTTTGGGCACATGGAGAGAATGAGTGAGGAAAGATTGACCAAGAGGATATATGTGTCGGAGGTGGAGGGAACGAGGAGAAGAGGGAGACCAAATTGGAGGTGGAAAGATGGAGTGAAAAAGATTTTGTGTGATCGGGGTCTGAACATGCAGGAGGGTGAAAGGAGGGCAAGGAATAGAGTGAATTGGAGCGATGTGGTATACCGGGGTTGACGTGCTGTCAGTGGATTGAATCAAGGCATGTGAAGCATCTGGGGTAAACCATGGAAAGCTGTGTAGGTATGTATATTTGCGTGTGTGGACGTATGTATATACATGTGTATGGGGGTGGGTTGGGCCATTTCTTTCGTCTGTTTCCTTGCGCTACCTCGCAAACGCGGGAGACAGCGACAAAGTATAATAAGAAAAAAAAAAATATATATATCATATGGAGAAGGCATATGATAGGGTAAACAGAGATATTCTGTGGAAGATATTGAGTATATGGTGTGGGAGGTAAGTTGCTAGAAGCAGAGAAAAGTTTTTATCCGATGTAAGGCATGGGTACGAGTAGGAAGAGAGGAAAGTGATTGGCTATTAGGTTCAGTAGGGTTGAGGGACAAGTTAATTGGGAGGTAAGTTTGAATGGAGAAAAACTGAAGGAAGTGAAGTGTTTTAGATATCTGGGAGAGAACTTGGCAGCGGATGGAACCATGGAAGTGAAGTGATCACAGTGTGGGGGAGGGGGGCAAAGGTTCTGGGAGCACTGAAGAATGTGTGGAAGGCGAGAATGTTATCTCAGAAGCAAAAATGGGTATGTTTGAAGGAACAGTGGTTCCAGCCTATGTTATATGCTTGTGAGGCATGGGCTATAGATAGGCTTGAGCAGAGGAGGGTGGATGTGTTAGAAATGAAATGTTTGAGGACAATACGTGGTGTGAGGTGCTTAGATCACATAAGTAATGAAAGGGTAAGAGATGTGTGGTAATAAAAAGAGTGTGGTTGAGAGAGCAGAATAGGGCGTGTTGAAATGGTTTCGTCACATGGAGTGAATGAGTGAGGAAAGATTGACAAACAGGATATATGTGTCAGAGGTAGAGGGAACGAGAAGCGGGAGACCAAACTGGAGGTGGAAGGATGGAGTGATAAGAATTTTGAGGGATCGGGGCCTGAACATACAGGAAGGTGAAAGGCGTGCAAGGAATAGAGTGAACTGGAATGATGTGGTGTACTGGGGTCGACGTGCTGTCAACGGATTGAACCACAGCATGTGAAGCTAGAGACTGAGTGTGAGCGAATGTGGCCTTTGTTGTCTTTTCCTAGCGCTACCTCGTGCACATGCGGGGGGAGGGGGTTGTCATTTCATGTGTGGCAGGGTGGCGACGGGAATGAATAAAGGCAGCAAGTATGAATTATGTACATGTGTATATATGTATATGTCTGTGTATGTATATATATGTATACGTTGAAATGTATAGGTATGTATATGTGCGTGTGTGGATGTGTATGTGGGTGGGTTGGGCCATTCTTTCGTCTGTTTCCTTGTGCTACCTCGCTAATGCGGGAGACAGTGACAAAGTATAATAAATGAATATAAATAAATGTGCATGTGTGGGCATATACGTATACATATGCGTATATGAGTGGGTTGGGCCATTCCTCATCTGTTTCCTTGCATTCCTTCACTAATGCAGATGGCGATTAAAAAAAAAAGATAATAATAATAATGATAATGAAAATAATAATAATAATAATAATAATAATAATAATAACAATAATAATAATAATAATAATAATAATAATAATAATAATAATACTTTCAGTCATCAAAACACTTATTAATCTTCAAAATTTTCATTATTTCAAATTTTTTCAAAACCAACGAGGCCATTTTCATGACCAATTTTACAATGGAATCAACTTACACATAAAATAAGCATAGTCATTTCTAAAGAAATATACTTTCACAATATAAATATTCCATCTATCTCTCTATCTGTACCTCTAATGCCTGTTCCCTCCAATCCTATTCCTATCAATCAATTGTGGAGTGGTAGGATGGGTGAATGTAATACTTTGAGGTGGTTTGGGCTTGTGGAAAGAATGCAAGATGGGGAGTTTACAAGAAGAATGTAAGATTGAAGGGATCGGTGATACACAAAGACCAACTGCGATGTGCGGTAATAGAGTGGAAGAGTGCTCGAAGGAGAGTAATATGGTAAAAACAAGTGGAATGGTGTATGCAAAGGAGGACATGCAAGGACAGGTATACAAAAATTGGACAAGTGAGGAATCTTTTGACATGGCCATCCCTTTAATGGGAATTCCCTTGATAAGAATATTAACTCTGCTCATGATTAATATACTTAAAAGAATGCCTTTCAGAATAAAAGATAAAATTCACAGGAATTTCTTAGGCCATTTCTTTTTTAATCCTTAGCATGTTATGCACCTTAAATAGCAATGTTTGTAACATTTTTCAAATCAATCTAGCTAAATCATTAATCACATAAAAGTCAGACTGATTCAGACCCATAAGAATTCTAAACTTTAACTCACAAGCTAATGAATATTAGTCTGGTAATATGAAGAATGTTGGTCTGAACATTCCTCACAAGGGTAGCTCAGTCTGTGATGGATCTCTTTGACTGAGAGGTTTTCACATTTGGTACATACAACATTCTTGCTATTCTCACAGCATGACTGACATTTACTGTTTCCATCGGCAAGATCACTCACTCTTGAAAACTGTTTATACTATTGAACATGAAAAAGAGATATATCTAATGTACTTTAACCCAGTCCTATCATCTGATTGTTGACTAATTGTGGGCTGTCTTGACTTATGTCTGATCGCATACGCAAAAAATGATTCACCTCAACTGAGACAATGTCTCTACAGTTTTAGCAGTTTCTGCTAGATACTAAGAGTCTGATTTCTACTCCATTAACTTGTGTGATTCTAAAAATTTGGTGTTAAGATTATATTCTACTCTGCGTCTAGCAAAGAAACCCTCATCAGGAAAAGGATCTTGCTTTCTGTTACATAAGAGGTCTGTATAAATCTAAGGGCAATCTATTTGTAACAAAAAAGGAATAAAATGTGTTCATCTGTGTACTGACATGAGTGATAAGGTGCTCAAGATTCTATGTAATACTGTATACAGTCAAGTTATCACCGGAGATAATTACAAAAGAAATGACATAATAATTCATATACAATCACAAATGAAAACACTGTAATTTATATACAATTAATAAAGAAGTGACACTGTAATATAAATACAATTACAAAGCAAGAAACCTAGTTAAGATCCCTGAGGTACTCCATAAGCAATTTCTTTGGCATATGAAGGAATATTAAGATAAACTGAATCTGGTTTCTCTGAGTACTACCAAATAAATTCACTTTTTCCCACCAGTGTGAATACTGATATGTCTTTTCATATCACCCTTTCTAGAAAATCTTTTCCCACACACTTCACATTTAAACCTTTTCTCACCTGTATGAATAACCCAATGGCTGTTAAGGTGGCTTTTCTGAATGAATAGTTTCCCACATTCACCACATTCATATTTTTTCTCATTTTTGTGAATAAGCCTGTGCTTCTTAAGACAATCCTTCCAAGAAAACAGTTTCCCACATTCCTCACATTCAAACTTTTCCTTACTCGTGTGAATAAGCTTATGTACATTAAGGTACTTCTTTAAACTGAACAACTTCCCACATTCCTCACATTCAAAATTTTTTTCACCTCTATGATTGAGCTTATGTATGTTAATATGGCTTTTTCGAGTGAATAGTTTTCCACACTCATCACATTCAAATTTTTTCTCGCCTGTGTGAATAACCATGTGCATGTCAAGATGATTTTTCCGGGTGAATAGTTTCCCACATTCACTACATTCAAAGTCTTTCTTACCTGTGTGAATAAGCTTATGCATGTTGAGGTATCTCTCTACAGTAAACAGTTTACCACAGTCCTCACATTCAAAATTTTTCTCATTTGTATGAATAAGCTTGTGTATGTTTAAGTGAGTCTTCTGAGTGAACAGCTTTCCACATTCCTTACATTCAAATTTTTTCTCACCTGTGTGAATAAGCTTATGCATGTTAAGGTGGCCTTTTTGAGTGAATAGTTTCCCACATTCATCACACTCAAATTTCTTCTCACCTGTGTGAATAAGTTTATGCACATTAAGATGGCCTTTCAGAGTGAAAAGTTTCCCACATTCCTCACACTGAAACTTCTTCTCACCTGTGTGGATGAGGTTATGCATGATAAGGTGGCTTTTCTGAGTGAAAAATTTCCCACATTCTTCACATTTGAACTTTTTCTCACCAGAATGAATAAGCTTATGCATATTAAGATGGCTTTTCAGCATAAACATTTTTCCACACTCATCACATTTAAAATTCTTCTCACCTGTGTGTGTAAGTTTATGCATGTTAAGATGTCCTTTCAGTGTAAACAGTTTACCACATTCATCACATTCAAAGTTTTTTTCACCAGTATGAATAAGTTTATGTTTCTTCAGGTTACTCTTTCCAGTGATTAACTTGCCACACTCTTCACACTCAAACTTTTTCTCACCTATATGAATTACTGTATGCATGCTAAAGTAGTTCTGAGTGAACATTTTGCTGGGGTTAGATTATTTTCTATTACATGAATATCAATACTCCTTTTCAGATGAAGTTTCTTAACATAATTTACCTGTATCTCTCATATTATAAATATACAGAAAACGAATTCAAGTCCTCTATCACCGTTCTTTCTGATGAACATATTCTGACATCTCTCACTTGTTTACTGTTTTCTATGACAGTGAACAATAGGGATCATCTGAATATCATTTGTGGTAAACTAATTCTGAGAGAAACAAAGTCAAATAGTTAAATTTTATCTCTGCCACTCTTCATCTGAGTGAACAATACATCATATGAGAATACTGAACTGATGACTTATAACTAATAATTCTTTATGTAAGAATACACATCTGTACTGAATGAGTTCTATTAATATACAATACTAACACAAAAATATTTCTTCTTCCCTCTATTGCAAACATGAAAGCTTCCAAGATTTGGAATCACCATTAAATACACCAAGTATGATCTACCTTAAGAAATTATCTAAGTTTCATTCCTGATGTGGACACATTGAATTACAAAGCAGAAGCAATCAACAACAGCTTGGTCTGACATACAAAAGCAACTAGTCTTGACTTTTTTAAGATGTGCTTGGAAAAAGGTAAAAATCAAAAAAAAAAATAGACAAAGTAGCACCACAAGCTGTGGACTCAGTCTTGCCTGAAGAATTACTTCAACATACATCCAGCTCTTGATAACCTTATATTTGATGTCTCAGCTATTCTTTCAGTCCTGAGCTTGTACAGAAACAACTGTATCTGGAAGTGCAAGCAACATAAATATTCAGATTTCTATAATCTAACTGATATACACATGTATAATTGTGTAAAACAGCTTCATCTCTGAACATAAAGTGATGATGGGAAAGATGTGTAACCTTGCCAAAGCTGATCAACAACCAAAATCATTTCATGAAGCCAATTTGAAAGTTATACTCGGGGACACCACTCACACTACTCAGTCAATAAACTAAACTAAAGAGACCACACATCCCTGATGCACTTATCTGTTAAACATATATGCTGTACACCTACATTACAAAACACTAATGTACTTCTGTATAACAAGTGCAGATCTAGTCACTGACTGTGATACCCTGATGCACTGTCATTCTGGAGGTCCCTAGTTAAGCCTTAAGCCCCAGATGATTCGGCAACATGTCAACCACAACAGACAAGTAAAAAAAATTAAATATATATGTGTAAATATATTATAATTATTATTATATCATTTTGCTTTGTCGCTGTCTCCCGCATTTGCGAGGTAGCGCAAGGAAACAGAAGAAAGAAATGGCCCAACCCACCCCCATACACATGTATATACACACACGTCCACACACGCAAATATACATACCTATACATCTCAATGTACACATATATATACACACAGACACATACATATATACCCATGCACACAATTCACACTGTCTGCCTTTATTCATTCCCATCGCCACCTCGCCACACATGGAAATTGAGAAACATCATAAGCCAATATTCCAGTTTCATGTTAAGAGAAGTGGTCCAGGCAGTAGGATACAGTGGTTAAACTGATGAAAACTACTATTGACGTTTGTGTAAATAAATTATACATTTCCCTTTTCCATAGCCAGAGGCTGAACCATTATGTGACATTCATTTTTTCAGTTCATTTCAAGCTAGAAGTTTCAGTTTTCTAAATTATTTATTACATTTTTCATATGTATGTATATATATATATATATATATATATATATATATATATATATATATATATATATATATATGTGTGTGTGTGTGTGTATGTGTGTATATGTGTGTATGTGTGTGTGTATGTATATATATATATTATCCCTGGGGATAGGGGTGAAAGAATACTTCCCACGCATTCCACACGTGTCGTAGAAGGCGACTAGAGGGGACGGGAGCGAGGGGCCAGAAATCCTCCCCTCCTTGTATTCTTAACTTTCCTCTTGGGCAATCTTTCCTCACTCATTCTCTCCATGTGCCCAAACCATTTCAAAACACCCTCTTCTGCTCTCTCAACCACGCTCTTTTTATTTCCACACATCTCTCTTACCCTTACGTTACTTACTCGATCAAACCACCTCACACCACACATTGTCCTCAAACATCTCATTTCCAGCACATCCATCCTCCTGCGCGCAACTCTATCCATAGCCCACGCCTCGCAACCATACAACATTGTTGGAACCACTATTCCTTCAAACATACCCATTTTTGCTTTCCGAGATAATGTTCTCGACTTCCACACATTCTTCAAAGCTCCTAGGATTTTCGCCCCCTCCCCCACCCTACGATCCACTTCTGCTTCCATGGTTCCATCCGCTGCCAGATCCACTCCCAGATATCTAAAACACTTTACTTCCTCCAGTTTTTCTCCATTCAAACTTACCTCCCAATTGACTTGACCCTCAACCCTACTGTACCTAATAACCTTGCTCTTATTCACATTTACTCTTAACTTTCTTCTTTCACACACTTTACCAAACTCAGTCACCAGCTTCTGCAGTTTCTCACATGAATCAGTCACCAGCGCTGTATCATCAGCGAACAACAACTGACTCACTTCCCAAGCTCTCTCATCCACAACAGACTGCATACTTGCCCCTCTTTCCAAAACTCTTGCATTCACCTCCCTACTCCCTAACAACCCCATCCATAAACAAATTAAACAACTATGGAGACATCACACACCCCTGCCGCAAATCTACATTCACTGAGAACCAATCACTTTCCTCTCTTCCTACACGTACAAATGCCTTACATCCTCGATAAAAACTTTTCACTGTTTCTAACTTGCCTCCCACACCATATATTCTTAGTACCTTCCACAGAGCATCTCTATCAACTCTATCATATGCCTTCTCCAGATCCATAAATGCTACATACAAATCCATTTGTTTTTCTAAGTATTTCTCACATACATTCTTCAAAGCAAACACCTGATCCACACATCCTCTACCACTTCTGAAACCACACTGCTCTTCCCCAGTCTGATGCTCTGTACATGCCTTCACCCTCTCAATCAATACCCTCCCATATAATTTACCAGGAAAACTCAACAAACTTATACCTCTGTAATTTGAGCACTCACTCTTATCCGCTTTGCCTTTGTACAATGGCACTATGCAAGCATTCTGGCAATCCTCAGGCACCTCACCATGAATCATATATACATTAAATAACCTTACCAACCAGTCAACAATACAGTCACCCCCTTTTGTAATAAATTCCACTGCAATACCATCCAAACCTGCTGCCTTGCCGGCTTTCATCTTCCGCAAAGCTTTTACTACTTCTTCTCTGCTTACCAAATCATTTTCCCTAACCCTCTCACTTTGCACACCACCTCGACCAAAACACCCTATGTCTGCCACTCTATCATCAAACACATTCAACAAACCTTCAAAATACTCACTCCATCTCCTTCTCACATCACAACTACCTTGTTATCACCTCCCCATTAGCCCCCTTCACTGAAGTTCCCATTTGCTCCTTTGTCTTACACACTTTATTTACCTCCTTCCAGAACATCTTTTTATTCTCCCTACTTGTCGTAGAAGGCAACTAGAGGGGAAGGGAGCGGAGGGCCAGAAACCCTCCCCTCCTTGTATTTTACCTTTCTAAAATGGGAAACAGAAGAAGGAGTCACGTGGGGAGTGCTCATCCTCCTCGAAGGCTCAGATTGGGGTGTCTAAATGTGTGTGGATGTAACCAAGATGTGAAAAAAGGAGAGATAGGTAGTATGTTTGAGGAAAGGAACATGGATGTTTTGGCTCTCAGTGAAACAAAGCTCAAGGGTAAAGGGAAGAGTGGTTTGGGAATGTCTTGGGAGTAAAGCCAGGGGTTAGTGAGAGGACAAGAGCAAGGGAAGGAGTAGCAGTACTCCTGAAACAGGAGTTGTGGGAGTATGTGATAAGAGTGTAAGAAAGTAAATTCTAGATCAATATGGGTAAAACTGAAAGTTGATGGAGAGAGATGGGTGATTATTGGTGCATATGCACCTGGGCATGAGAAGAAAGATCATGAGAGGCAAGTGTTTTGGGAGCAGCTGAATGAGTGTGTTAGTGGTTTTGATGCACAAGACCGGGTTATAGTGATGGGTGATTTGAATGCAAAGGTGAGTAATGTGGCAGTTGAGGGAATAATTGGTATACATGGGGAGTTCAGTGTTGTAAATGGAAATGGTGAAAAGCTTGTGGATTTGTGTGCTGAGAAAGGACTGGTGATTGGGAATATCTGGTTTCAAAAGCGAGATATACATAAGTATACTTATGTAAGTTGGAGAGATGGCCAGAGAGCGTTATTGGATTAGGTGTTAATTGATCGGTGCGCGAAAGAGAGACTTTTGGATGTTAATGTGCTGAGAGGTGTAACTGGAGGGATGTCTGATCATTATCTTGTGGAGGCAAAGGTGAAGATTTGTAGAGGTTTTCAGAAAAGAAGAGAGAAAGTTGGGGTGAAGAAAGTGGTGAGAGTAAGTGAGCTTGGGAAGGAGACTTGTGTAAGGAAGTACCAGGAGAGACTGAGTACAGAATGGAAAAAGGTGAGAACAAAGGAGGTAAGGGGAGTGGGGGAGGAATGGGATGTATTTAGGGAAGCAGTGATGGATTGCGCAAAAGATGCTTGTGGCATTAGAAGCGTGGGAGGTGGGTTGATTAGAAAGGGTAGTGAGTGGTGGGATGAAGAAGTAAGATTATTAGTGAAAGAGAAGAGAGAGGCATTTGGACAATTTTTGCAGGGAAAAAATGCAAATGAGTGGGATATGTATAAAAGAACGAGGCAGAAGGTTAAGAGAAAGGTGCAAGAGGTGAAAAGGAGGGCAAATGAGAGTTGAGGTGAGAGAGTATCATTAAATTTTAGGGAGAATAAAAAGATGTTTTGGAAGGAGGTAAATAAAGTGCATAAGACAAGGGAGCAAATGGGAACTTCAGTGAAGGGGGCTAATGGGGAGGTGATAACAAGTAATGGTAATGTGAAAAGGAGATGGAGTGAGTATTTTGAAGGTTTGTTGAATGTGTTTGATGATAGAGTGGCAGATATAGGATGTTTTGGTCGAGGTGGTGTGCAAAGTGAGAGGGTTAGGGAAAATGATTTGGTAAACAGAGAAGAGGTAGTAAAAGCTTTGCGGAAGATGAAAGCCGGCAAGGCAGCAGGTTTGGATGGTATTGCAGTGGAATTTATTAAAAAAGGGGGTGACTGTATTGCTGACTGGTTGGTAAGGTTATTTAATGTAGGTATGATTCATGGTGAGGTGCCTGAGGATTGGCGGAACGCTTGCATAGTGCCATTGTACAAGGGCAAAGGGGATAAGAGTGAGTGCTCAAATTACAGAGTTATAAGTCTGTTGAGTATTCCTGGGAAATTATATGGGAGGGTATTGATTGAGAGGGTGAAGGCATGTACAGAGCATCAGATTGGAGAAGAGCAGTGTGGTTTCAGAAGTGGTAGAGGATGTGTGGATCAGGTGTTTGCTTTGAAGAATGTATGTGAGAAATACTTAGAAAAGCAAATGGATTTGTATGTAGCATTTATGGATCTGGAGAAGGCATATGATAGAGTTGATAGAGATGCTCTGTGGAAGGTATTAAGAATATATGGTGTGGGAGGCAAGTTGTCAGAAGCAGTGAAAAGTTTTTATCGAGGATGTAAGGCATGTGTACGTGTAGGAAGAGAGGAAAGTGATTGGTTCTCAATGAATGTAGGTTTGCGGCAGGGGTGTGTGATGTCTCCATGGTTGTTTAATTTGTTTATGGATGGGGTTGTTAGGGAGGTGAATGCAAGAGTTTTGGAAAGAGGGTCAAGTATGCAGTCTGTTGTGGATGAGAGAGCTTGGGAAAAGAGTCAGTTGTTGTTCGCTGATGATACAGCGCTGGTGGCTGATTCATGTGAGAAACTGCAGAAGCTGGTGACTGAGTTTGGTAAAGTGTGTGAAAGAAGAAAGTTAAGAGTAAATGTGAATAAGAGCAAGGTTATTAGGTACAGTAGGGTTGAGGGTCAAGTCAACTGGGAGGTAAGTTTGAATGGAGAAAAACTGGAGGAAGTAAAGTGTTTTTTATATCTGGGAGTGGATCTGGCAGTGGATAGAACCATGGAAGTGGAAGTGAATCATAGGGTGGGGGAGGGGGCGAAAATTTTGGGAGCCTTGAAGAATGTTTGGAAGTCGAGAACATTATCTCGGAAAGCAAAAATGGCTATGTTTAAAGGAATAGTGGTTCCAACAATGTTGTGTGGTTGCGAGGTGTGGGGTATGGATAGAGTTGTGCGCAGGAGGGTGGATGTGCTGGAAATGAGATGTTTGAGGACAATATGTGGTGTGAGGTGGTTTGATCGAAATGACAACCCCCTCCCCCCGCATGTGCGCGAAGTAGCACTACGAAAAGACAACAAAGACCACAGTCGTTTACACTCACGTCTCTAGCTGTCATGTATAATGCACCTGAAACCAAAGCTCCCTTTCCACATCCAGGCTCCACAAAACTTTCCATGGTTTACCCTAGATACTTCACATGCCCTTGTTCAATCCATTGACAGCATGTCGACCCCAGTATACCACATCATTCCAATTCACCCTATCCCTTGCACGCCTTTCACCCTCCTGCATGTTCAGGCCCGATCACTCAAAATCTTTTTCACTCCATCTTTCCACCTCCAATTTGGTCTCCCACTTCTCCTCGTTCCCTCCACTTCTGACACATATATCCTCTTTGTCAATCTTTCCTCATTCATTCTTTCCATGTGACCAAACCATTTCAAAACACCCTCTTCTGCTCTCTCAACCACTCTTTTTATTACCACACATCTCTCTTACCCATTCATTACTTACTCAATCAAACCACCTCACACCACATATTGTCCTCAAACATCTTATTTCCAACACATCCACCCTCCTCCGCACAACTCTATCTATAGCCCACGCCTCACAACCATATAACACTGTCAGAACCACTATTCCTTCAAACATACCCATTTTTGCTTTCTGAGATAAAGTCCTCGTCTTCCACACATTTTTCAACGCTCCCAGAACTTTCACCCCCTCCCCCACCCTATGACTCACTTCCGCTTCCATGGTTCCATCCACTGCCAAATCCACTCCCATATATCTAAAACACTTTACCTCTTCTCTGTTTACCAATTCATTCTCCCTGACCCTCTCACTTCGCACACCAACTCGACCAAAACACCTTATATCTGCCACTCTATCATCTAACACATTCAACAAACCTTCAAAGTACTCACTCCATCTCCTTCTCACATCACCACTACTTGTTATTACATGCATAGTATTACACCCATTTCTGCTACTTTCTTTTATTTGGTTGCCAATATAAACAAAGAGTTCTGGGAGCATTGAAGAATGTGTGGAAGGCGAGAACATTATCTCGGAGAGCAAAAATGGGTATGTTTGAAGGAATAGTTGTTCTGACAATGTTATATGGTTGTGAGGCATGGGCTATAGATAGAGTTGTACAAAGAAGGGTGGATGTGTTGGAAATGAGATGTTTGAGGACAATATGTGGTGTGAGGTGGTTTGATTAAGTAAGTAATGAAAGGGTAAGGGAGATGTGTGGTAATGAAAAGAGTGCGGTTGAGAGAGCTGAGGAGGATGTGTTGAAATGGTCTGGACAAATGGAGAGAATAAGTGAGGAAAGATTGACAAACAGGATACATGTGTCAGAGGTGGAGGGAAGAAGGAGAAGCAGGAAACCAAACTGAAGGTGGAAAGATGGAGTGAAAAAGATTTTGAGCGATTAGGGCCTGAATATACAGGAGGGTAAAAAGCATGCAAGGAATAGACTGAATTGGTATGATGTGGTATACTGAGGTCGATGTGCTATCAATGGATTGAACCAGAACATGTGAAGCGTCTGGGGTAAACCATGGAAAGGTTTGTGAGGCCTGGATGTGGAAAGGGAGCTGTAGTTTTGGTGCATTACACATGACAGCTAGAGAGTGAGTGTGAACGACTGTGGCCTTTTTTGTCTGTTCTTGGCACTGATCCACTGGGGAGGGGATGCTATTTTGTGTGTGGCAGGGTGGCGACGGAAATGGATGAAAGCAGCAAGTATGGATATGTAGATGTATATACATTATCATATATGTCTGTATATGCATATGTTGAAATATTTTTTTTTTTCTTTTAAACTATTCGCCATTTCCCGCGTTAGCGAGGTAGCGTTAAGAACAGAGGACTGGGCCTTTTTTGGAATATCCTCACCTGGCCCCACTCTGTTCCTTCTTTTGGAAAATTAAAAAAAAAAAAACGAGAGGGGAGGATTTCCAGCCCCCCGCTCCCTCCCCTTTTAGTCGCCTTCTACGACACGCAGGGAATACGTGGGAAGTATTCTTAATCCCCTATCCCCAGGAATATATATGTATGTATATGTGCGTGTGTGGGCAGTTCTGTATATACATGAGTATGTGGGTGGGTTGAGCCATTCCTCGTCTGTTTCCTTGCACTACCTCGCTAATGCTGGAGATGGTGATTAAGTATAATAATTAAATTAGAATTTAAGTGTGGGAAATCTCTCATAAGCATTAACTGAAGCCCTAATAAGATGTAGATATTTGAACTCATCCAAAATATTTGCATAACTCAGATGAAGTCAGATTCAAACTTTACAAGGCATAGCCACTTTCACTGGAATAAATGAATAATAAAGGATGATATGCACTTATATATTCTACATGTATGTTTTCTTGTTACATCAAAGCATCGTTCACTTATGTCATTTCTTCTTTCACTGCAGTATCTATTGCTTAAATCAATTTATGAACCAAATATAGCCCAACAGAATCTGAACAATCACCAGGTAAATGTTTTTGGTCAGCTACCCGCAAGACCATTAATCTTCTAATGCAAATAAGGATAAACAAATGAACGTTGTGACACCATAGGCATTCCTACAGTTCACTTGATATTTTGCAATATTTTGTGTTAAAAATGCTTCATTAACTGTCAACTGTTGATTCTGAATGTTTTTATTTCACAATTTCCCTCTACTTCAAAGCTTTGCCCACCTTACAAAAACTCAAAACTTATGGAGTTTCAAGAGTAGAAGAGTTAACAGTATATATACATATGGGAGCTATCTTAGTTTGGTGATATAGAAGGAGAGATAAGGGAGAAAACAGTACAGCGTAGAGAAGCTATTAAGACCCTTAATAGAATAATGAAGGGTAGTGGCGTAAACACGGAAGTCAAGAAAAGATTTGGGAAAACCGAGTCCGAACACTGACCTATACAGCCAAAATGTGGACATAGGAAGAGTCACAGAGGTAAAGAATCCAGGATGTGGAAATAAATCAAGAAAAAAGCCTGTGGTATGACTAGGCGGAATAAAGAAAGTAATGAGAAGGCGTAATATGATTAGGTACAGGAGGGAATGAACTGCGGACTGACTCAGAGGAGGAAACGTAATGTCTTGGGTGGTTCGGGCAAGAGGAGAGTTTACAAGGAGAGTTTACGATAACATGATTCAAGGTGTTGGTGTGAGAGGAAGACCATTTGCGACATTGGGAAAATAGATCAGAGGACGAGTGCATGAATGGTGTACACGAGGGATGTATGTAGTAAGGACAGGGATATATATTGTGACCACGGGAGTTGCTGGTGCCACCAGAAATATAGATAAATGTATACAGTTATAGATATCACACCAATGGTCTTATACCCCATACCATCTTCACACAAAGATTTATTCTTATATTCTGGAAAAGTGGTGTCCGTAAACTTGAAAATATAAAGAAATTCATCTAATTACAATTCTTAACTACCTTTCCTATAATTTCTTTTGTAGCAATTACATATAAGTGTTACTGGTGTCTTAACTACTGTATTGTTCATAACGAGGATCATTATGACCATTAACTACCACGTTAAGGTCTAAAACCCTAGTTATTAATAGCAAATTTCGTCCTACATGACCAATTATTATTATCATTATCATCAAACACAAACACAACCTTACCTAGTCATCATAATCAACTAAGTTTATCACAGACACAAACAATACTCAAGGTGACAACAACAACAACAACAACAATGAGTATGTTCGTATGTTGCACCAGAGACCACCGGCTCAACATTGTTATGGTCCTTTATTATTATTATTATTATTATCATTATTATTATTATCATTATTATCATTGTCATTATTATTATTATTATTATTATTATTATTATTATTATTATTATTATTATTATTATTATTATCATCATTATTATCATTATCATTATTATTATTATTATTATTATTATTATTATTATTATTATTATTATTATTATCATCATTATTATCATTGTCATTATTATTATTATTATTATCATTATTATTATTATTATCATCATTATTATCATTGTCATTATCATTGTCATTATTATTATTATCATTATTATTATTATTATCATTATTATTATCATTATCATTATTATTATTATTATTATTATTATTATTATTATTATTATTATTATCAATATTATTATTATTAATGTTATTATCATTACTACTACTACTACTACTTCTTTTTCTTTCTTTCAAACTATTCGCCATTTCCCGCATTAGCGAGGTAGCGTTAAGAACAGAGGACTGGGCCTTTGAGGGAATACCCTCACCTGGCCCAATTCTCTGTTCCTTCTTTTGGAAAATTAAAAAAAAAAAAAAAAACGAGAGGGGAGGATTTCCAGCCCCCCCCCGCTCCCTCCCCTTTTAGTCGCCTTCTACGACACGCAGGGAATACGTGGGAAGTATTCTTTCTACCCTATCCCCCTACTATTATCATTATTATTGTTATGGCCATAACCATATTCATTTTCTCTCTACGTCTGTATATTTTCATCCATGGATTTCATACATACGTAAAGTGTCTTAAAACACAAGTTCAAACCTTTCAAAGACAAGTGATATCTTGTTTATTTACAGTATTAACAATTTCGGTAACTATCACCGTGTCAACATTACATATTAATGTGAATAAGAGCAAGATTATTAGGTGCAGCCGGGTTGAAGGACATGATAGTCAGAATGTAATTGTAAATGATAAATAATTGGATGAAGTGAAGTGTTTTAGAAACCTGGGTGTGGACTTGGTAGCGAATGGAATCATGGAAGTGAGTCATAGGGTGGGGAAGGGGGCGAGGGTTCTGGGAGCGATGAAGAACGTGTGCGAGGAGAGAACGTTATCTCGAAGAGTGAAAATGGTTATGTTTGAAAGATTAGTCATTTCAACGATGTTATATGATTGCGAGGCATGTGCTGCAAATAGGGTGGTGGGGTGAAGGGTGGATGTGTTGGGGATGTTTGAGGACAATGTGTGGTGTGAGGTGGTTTGATCGAGTAAGTAATGAAAGGGTAAGAGAGATGTGTGGTAATCAAAAGTGTGTGGTTGAAAGAGCAGAAGAGGGTGTGTTGAAATGGTTTAGATTATGTTGAGAATAAGTGAGGTAAGGATGACAAAGAGGATATATGTGTAAGAGGTGGAGGGAACAAGGAGAAGCGGGAGACCAAATTGGAGGTGGAAGGACGGAATGAAAAAGATTTTGCGTTATTGGGGCCTGAACGTTCAATGCAGGAAGGTGAGAGGCGTGCAAGGAATAAAGTGAATTGGAACGATGTGGTATACCTGGGTCGACGTGCTGTCAATGGACTGAACAAGGGCATTTGAAACGTCCAAGGTAAACCATGGAAAAGTTTGTGGGGCCTGGATGTGGATAGGGAGCTGTGGTTTCGGTGCATTACACATTGTGACAGCTCGTGTATGCATATGAGCGGATGTGGCCTTTCCTCGTTTCTCCAGGCGCTACCTAGCAGACGCAAGGGATGGCGATGTTTCCTCTGGGGCAGAAAATGGATGAAGGCGAGCAAGTATGAATATGTACATACGTACGTATTATGTACACCTCGAAGCTAGTGTTAAGTGGGGACCCATAGCATGTAACATAACTCACATTCCGTGAGGACCTGTACTATGTAACATAACTCACATTCCGTGAGGACCTGTACTATGTAACATAAGGAATTTAGTTTTGACTGGTAATCCGTCGCGAATTAATGGTTCTATGGAGGTTGTAACGTGTAACATAATAATCACGTCTCAGATGGTGAGCTGATAACAAAGTAACATTCCTTGGGACCTGGATCATGTAATATAACTAAGCTACCTTCCCATGGAGAAGCGTAGCATATAACCTAGCAAAGCTAATGTTTGGTGGAAGCATGTAACATAATGAACCTAGCTTTCCGTGGCACCTGGACCATATAACATAGCCAAGCTAACGTTCACAAGACATAAATTATGTTACAGAACTAAGGTGGTTCCTTATCATACAACATTATAGTGTTCCTTGTGGAGCCATAGCAAGTACCTGTAATATCACAATAACCAGCTGGCCAGTACCTGTAATATCACAATAACCAACTGGCCAGTATCTGTAATATCATAATAACCAACTGGCCAGTACCTGTAATATCACAATAACCAGCTGGCCAGTACCTGTAATATCACAATAACCAGCTGGTCAGTACATGTAATATCACAATAACCAGCTGGCCAGTACCTGTAATATCACAATAACCAGCTGGCCAGTACCTGTAATATCACAATAACCAGCAGGCCAGTACCTGTAATATCACAATAACCAGCTGGCCAGTACCTGTAATATCACAATAACCAGCTGGCCAGTACCTGTAATATCACAATAACCAGCTGGTCAGTACCCGTAATATCATAATAAACAGCTGTCCAGTACCTGTAATATCACAATAACCAACTGGCCAGTACCTGTAATATCACAATAACCAGCTGGCCAGTACCTGTAATATCACAATAACCAACTGGCCAGTATCTGTAATATCACACTAACCAGCTGGCCAGTACCTGTAATATCACAATAACCAGATGGCCAGTACCTGTAATATCACAATAACCAGCTGGCCAGTACATGTAATATCACAATAACCAGATGGCCAGTACATGTAATATCACAATAACCAGCTGGTCAGTACCTGTAATATCACAATAACAGGCTGGCCAGTACCTGTAATATCACAATAACCAGCTGGCCAGTACCTGTAATATCACACTAACCAACTGGCCAGTATCTGTAATATCACAATAACCAGCTGGCCAGTACCTGTAATATCACAATAACCAGCTGGCCAGTACCTGTAATATCACAATAACCAGATGGCCAGTACCTGTAATATCACAATAACCAGCTGGCCAGTACATGTAATATCACAATAACCAGATGGCCAGTACCTGTAATATCACAATAACCAGCTGGTCAGTACCTGTAATATCACAATAACAAGCTGGTCAGTACATGTAATATCACAATAACCAGCTGGCCAGTACCTGTAATATCACAATAACCAGCTGGCCAGTACATGTAATATCACAATAACCAGCTGGCCAGTACCTCTAATATCACACTAACCAACTGGCCAGTATCTGTAATATCATAATAACCAACTGGCCAGTACCTGTAATATCACAATAACCAGCTGGCCAGTACCTGTAATATCACAATAACCAGCTGGCCAGTACCTGTAATATCACAATAACCAGCTGGCCAGTACCTGTAATATCACAATAACAAGCTGGCCAGTACCTGTAATATCACAATAACCAGCAGGCCAGTACATGTAATATCACAATAACCAGCTGGCCAGTACCTGTAATATCACAATAACCAGCTGGCCAGTACCTGTAATATCACAATAACCAGCTGGCCAGTACCTGTAATATCACAATAACCAGCTGGCCAGTACATGTAATATCACAATAACCAGCTGGCCAGTACCTGTAATATCACAATAACCAGCTGGCCAGTACCTGTAATATCACAATAACCAGCTGGCCAGTACCTGTAATATCACAATAACCAGCTGGCCAGTACATGTAATATCACAATAACCAGCTGGCCAGTACCTGTAATATCACAATAACCAGCTGGCCAGTACCTGTAATATCACAATAACCAGCTGGCCAGTACCTGTAATATCACAATAACCAGCTGGCCAGTACCTGTAATATCACAATAACCAGCTGGCCAGTACCTGTAATATCACAATAACCAGCTGGCCAGTACCTGTAATATCACAATAACCAGCTGGCCAGTACCTGTAATATCACACTAACCAGCTGGCCTATGCTCTTGTGGTGTTTATTCTTGTATAACTAGATATTAAAGCAACAATATTTACACAATATTACTTAAGTTATGAACGTCTCCTTAACGGTGGAATTTGTTATAATCTACTTAAATTGTTCATAATCTAAAGAAAGAAATAAAGTTTCATATCATGGAATACACCAGTTGTACATGATAATTGATTGTAAGATTTAGTGGTAAAGTTGAATATAAACTATCAATAATAAACTGATTGTAAGATTTAGTGGTAATGTTTACTATAAACTATTAATAATAAAGTAATTGTAAGATTTAGTGGTAATGTTTACTATAAACTATTAATAATAAACTGATTGTAAGATTTAGTGGTAATGTTTATTGTAAACTCTTAATAATAAATGGATTGTAAGATTTAGTGGTAATGTTTATTGTAAACTCTTAATAATAAATGGATTGTAAGATTTAGTGGTAATGTTTGATAAGACTCACTAATGTATGGAATTATATTATAGACTTTCTGCGGAATATTCAGCCTCATATTATCATATTATGATCAAATAATCTGCCTTCTTGTAATTTACTTCATAAAATCATGTTTGTAATGGTTTATTAAGTGAGTTATGATCATTTTTTGTTGTAATTTATCTTATTATCCATAACATAACTCGATGTTATTGTGGGCCAGTTTGTCAACAAAAGATGGAGGTTATAATAAGAACAGTAGTGGTGGGTGGTAACTTTGTAACCTGACCAGTTGCACGTCAAGACTGTGAGGTAGACATGGTATTTAGGGCCGTGAATTATATTTTCAAGATGGCAATGATTATTTGCATAATAAATTTGAACTTGTATTTCCTTCCGTCATGAAATATGACACCAGCTACACTCACTATGACTTACTTGCTGCCTTACAAATACATACATAGAATGTAATGAAGGAAAGCTAGAACATTAATGATATAAATAAAGTGAGTCTCTTAGTTATATACACATTCATAGTTTTTAACAGACCTTAAACCAAATGGTTTGATGAAAACTTAAAAGGCAGGATAAACCAGCTCATCTATGGTGGTTTAATGATATTAGATTTCTCATTGATTATTTGCAAGACAGAAATATAAATGTTGATATGACACAAGTGTCAGTAACTTGTGGCAGATGAAAGGTATTAACTGATAATGGTATTCGGATTATGCGATTCAGTCACCACGTAAACCATAAACTAGTAACTAAAAGACCAAATCTCAAATCGTATAACCATTTTTTTGACAGAGTTGACAAAGAAAGGTGACACACTTCATAATGTCAAATAAAGAAAAATGTAATATATACTGTAGAGAAATGGGAATAATGGCTCTCCGGGACTCTACCTGGTTGTAGTTATGTTGTAAACGAAGTTCATCTGTGGAGAAGTTGTACCCTCAAGGTGAATTAGTGACCACATTCAAAAACAGCAGCATTGAAGGCAGCATAATATTCTGCAAGAAGATAAAACAAATAATTAGGTAATTAATAAAAAAGTTTAAAACTAAAGAGAATTTAAAACAATAAAACAGAAAAGATTTTATTGATCGAAGTGCATGGAGAAAGAAGTGATGCACAACCAGCAAAAAAAAAAAAGTTGACAAAGAGGTGATGGAATCCCCAGTAAAGACAATGGTATTAACACTGATTTTACTGCATTACATCAGCTAGAGACTGAGTGAGAATGAACGTGGCCTTTGTCGTCTTTCCCTAGCACTACCTCGCGTGCACGGGAGGAGTGGGGTGCTGTTTTTCATGTGTGGTGGGATAGCAGTGGGAATGGATGAAGGCAGCAAGTATGAATATGTGCATGTGTATATAAGTATACGTCTGTGTATGTGTATGTATGTATGTATACGTTGAAATGTATAGGTACGTATATGTGCGTGTGTGGGCGTTTATGTGTATACATGTGTATGTGGGTGGGTTTGGCCATTCTTTTGTCTGTTTCCTTGTGCTACTTCACTAATGCTGGAGACAGTGACTAATTATGAAAAAAATAAAAAGAATTAACAGCAAGTATGGAGATGAACCCATGGTATTATATTCATATATGAATAAAGAAAAAAAAAAAAGTTGGATTGTGCCCTTAAAAGTGGGAGAAATGATGGAATTGATCTCCAGAAACATGCAAGAAGTTGATTGAATAGTAAAAATATTTTTTTTTTTTCTTTATACTTTGTCGCTGTCTCCCGCGTTTGCGAGGTAGCGCAAGGAAACAGACGAAAGAAATGGCCCAACCCCCCCCCATACACATGTATATGCATACGTCCACACACGCAAATATACATACCTACACAGCTTTCCATGGTTTACCCCAGACGCTTCACATGCCTTGATTCAATCCACTGACAGCACGTCAACCCCGGTATACCACATCGCTCCAATTCACTCTATTCCTTGCCCTCCTTTCACCCTCCTGCATGTTCAGGCCCCGATCACACAAAATCTTTTTCACTCCCATCTTTCCACCTCCAATTTGGTCTCCCTCTTCTCCTTGCTCCCTCCACCTCCGACACATATATCCTCTTGGTCAATCTTTCCTCACTCATCCTCTCCATGTGCTCAAACCACTTCAAAACACCCTCTTCTGCTCTCTCAACCATGCTCTTTTTATTTCCACACATCTCTCTTACCCTTACGGTACTCACTCGATCAAACCACCTCACACCACACATTGTCCTCAAACAACTCATTTCCAGCACATCCATCCTCCTGCGCACAACTCTATCCATAGCCCATGCCTCGCAACCATACAACATTGTTGGAACCACTATTCCTTCAAACATACCCATTTTTGCTTTCCGAGATAATGTTCTCGACTTCCACACATTCTTCAAGGCCCCCAGAATTTTCGCCCCCTCCCCCACCCTATGATCCACTTCCGCTTCCATGGTTCCATCCGCTGCCAGATCCACTCCCAGATATCTAAAACACTTCACTTCCTCCAGTTTTTCTCCATTCAAACTCACCTCCCAATTGACTTGACCCTCAACCCTACTGTACCTAATAACCTTGCTCTTATTCACATTTACTCTTAACTTTCTTCTTCCACACACTTTACCAAACTCAGTCACCAGCTTCTGCAGTTTCTCACATGAATCAGTCACCAGCGCTGTATCATCAGCGAACAACAACTGACTCACTTCCCAAGCTCTCTCATCCCCAACAGACTTCATACTTGCCCCTCTTTCCAAAACTCTTGCATTTACCTCCCTAACAACCCCATCCATAAACAAATTAAACAACCATGGAGACATCACACACCCCTGCCGCAAACCTACATTCACTGAGAACCAATCACTTTCCTCTCTTCCTACACGTACACATGCCTTACATCCTCGATAAAAACTTATATATAATTTAAAACAAAAAAAGAAGATACAGTAGATCATGCTCAACCAGTATGATGAAAATGCACTTGCAGCTGAAACTGACATATGAGGCAACAGATCAAATGAAAACCTTATGCCAGGGCTGTATGGAATGGCAACTATTTTCCTGAAAAGACAAAAATAACAATAACAAAACCAATGATGTTACCAAGACAGAATCTTGGTCGAAAGCAAGATTGCAGATATCCACAAATGGTACATATATCACCAGCACACAAGGGAGGATCTAAGGCAATAATGCACAATAAAAATCTGTGAATGACACAAATGAAGACATTCTTGATCAAGTGCATCAAAGGATAATGTGATTCGTATTATGGGTGAAAGTAAGTGGAAAACTAATTGCATTTGTGAAACTGTACTGCAAGAAAAAAGATCAGAAAAGAATTTTCTTGAATTTTTGGGTAATGAGTATTTTGACCATTTACAAAGTAGACTTCATGATTTTACCAAAGTAGCAAAGCAAAATCCTTAAGGGTTGAATAGGAAGATGAATTGGAGAGTTCAGATGATCTGCTGGGTGTGTCAAAAGGAACAGCATTGGTCTTAGTTTCGTTTATGATAGACATTGACAGAAAAGTTACAGAAGAATGGTAAGGTGCTTTACAGATGACATTAGAATCATGAGGTGATATGATCAGATTACAAAAGACAATTGCAGAAAGACTGACCTGAACGTAATATGTAGGTGGGCAGAAGAGAAACTGAGTGATATGATAGTGACATTACAGAGGCCCATTGAGAAAAGTGATTGAGAAACTTGAGAATAGCATCAAAGAGCTAGATGTCATCCTCGTCAAGTAACTTGAGCATAACAGGCTCATTGAAAAAAACACTGTTAGGTAATATCATGGGAGGTGTAAACATGAGATGGTTACTAACCAAAGAAGAAGAGATTTCAGAAATGCTTTACCAGTAAAATACAAGGAATGACATGTTTAACTATCATGAAAAGCAAAAAAAATCCAACTAAGTAGTCTTGAAAGAAGAGAGATTTATGATAATCTATGCATGCTAGCAAATTGAAGGCCTAAAAGATGAGCACTATATAGGTAAGATCCTTACAGATAACAAGAAACTAAGTGATCAAGTTGACAAAATACCTGGAAATGATAGCACATGAAAGGAAAATGCGCAGTGGCAGCATTGTAACCAGTGAGGTTAGGTGGTGCTGCTACTGTGGATGGGCTCCGAATTGGGGAAGTTATCAAGCTTCAGTGCCTCAAGGGGATACACTAGTTTTTCTAGAGTATGGAAGTCTTACCCTGCCTTCTCATGATCTTATTAGTACATCCCTTAGGGGTGGAATTAAAGAGGTGTTGCCCAACTCCATTAGGGCAATCTTTTTAGATATATACAAACACCTTGAGGATGTGTGGATCAGGTGTATCAATATTTGGATTAGGAAGGAGATTATCAATATTTTTGTTGGTTAGGTGATTATTAATATCAATATGGGGTTAGGAAGGTGCTTATCAATATCAATATTTGGATTAGCAACATGATTATCAATATTTTTGGTTGGTAGGTGATTATCAATATCAGTATTGGGTTAGGGAAGTGATTATCAAAATCAATTATCACAGTGATATGACATGAGTTCATGCTACAGTGGTGAGAATTCCCCTGTAGTTTACCTGTAGTTTACCTCAACAGATGGGTTTGTGTAGAAGTGGTAAGAGTTAACCTGTGGTTTACCTCATTAGACGAGTTTATATAAAAGTGGTAAGAGTTATCCTGTGATTTATCTTCAGTTTACCTCATGAGTTTATATAAGAGTGGTAAGAGTTAACCAGTGGTTTACCTTTAGTTTACCTAATTATATGAGTTTATATATGAGTGGTGAGTTAACCTGTGGTTTACCTGTACTTTACCTCATTAGACAAGTTTGAATAAGAGTGGTAAGTTAACCTGTGGTTTACCTGCAGTTTACCTCATATGTTGATATGAGAAGTATACTGATTGCTACACCAACAGTGCCATTTTGATATATTTGATATATCTATGATATATGATGATTTATTGTTGCATTATATATAATTATCGTCCGTATGTACAGACCTTAGGTCAGTGCTAACACTGTCTTGCCCCGGTGTACACTGAACATTAAAGCAGAGCAGATCCATGCTAACAGTGTCTTTCCCTGGGGGTATACTGAACACTGTACACCAGAGAGGGTCCTCACTAACACTGTCTTGCCCCTGATGTACACTAAATACTACACATCAGTTCTCTGATGTGGGAGTACATTAAGGCTTAGGAATGTTAGCATTAATTAGGGCTTTGTAACAAGGTAGTGCATCAGTGCCATAATTCAGGAGTGTGTCTGGGCTGCATTATGTCTGGTGCTTAACTTTTAATGGACATAAAAAGTATGATAAATTCCATAAGCTGTAAGTTTAATTTCCATCTCCCTTAAATAGGATTGGATTTTTAATCAGATTTTATGAGATAACTCCTTTTAGTCATCTTGAACATTAGTTCAGAGGTGAAGCTTGATCATAATTGCCTCTGTTTTTCAGACATTACGTGATAGAAATTATAGAATAATGGTACATGTTTATTGTCTTTTGGTGTTCCAGATATATAAATGAAGTCAAGATACAAGTCCAAGACTGAAGCAGAGTAAGACAGATTGAGAAAAGTGATTGAGCTGGATGCATTTTTAAGTCAACTTTACTGTCAAGATTCATTCCACACTATGTTGGATGGCTTCAAAAGTATTTCAAAAGTTTTCTTAAGCTTTAACCAAAAGAGTCAAGGTTTGTGTTTTTGAATATCAGAATAAGTTCTTGGTAAGAACACATGTTCACCATTTCCAAAAATCCTAGTGTTGGAACACTAATCCATTTCTTGGTTCAGTATCTATGTTACAGGTTGTCTCAGGAATATTATGTGTAGAGGGAAGCCTGCTTTTGAGTAATCTTCTGTTTAAATATTTTTGAATGAGTATGATAAGTGTACAGTGTATAGTCATGTGAAAGATTGCTATTTTTAGATGTTTATTGAATGTTCTATGCTTGATGCACTGATATGAGTGAAGATTGATAGTGAGGTATAACAGATGGAAGTATTTAGTTTTGTTTGACATATATGTTGCACTAGAAGCAGAATTGTAATGGACGTTTTTTAATGTAGTCATGTAAACGACTTGGAATGTGCAAGAATGTTTATAAGAAAGGACCACATTAGAAAGCATGACCTTATTCATACTGCTTTAAAAAAAATTTGAGTGTGAGAAATGTGGGGAAATTGTACACTCAAAAGGGCGGCCTTAAGACACGTGCTTGTTCATACAGGTGAGAAACCATATAGATATCAGGAGTGTGGGAAAAGATTCTTTAGGAAGGATTATCTAGAGGGCAATATTAGTATTCACACAGGTGAAAAAAAAAGTTTGAATGTCAGGAATGTGGGAAACTCTTCACCTTGAAGGGTCACCTTAGAAAGCATAAGCTTATTCACACAGATGAGAAAAAATATGAATGTGAAGGATGTGAGAAGCGGTTCGCTTGGAAGGGTGAATTTAAGAAACATAAGATCATTCACATAGATGCAAAAAAATTTACATGTGAAGAGTGTGGGGAAAGGTTCATAATGAAGCATTACCTAAACACTCAAATGAATATTCATACAAATAAGAAAAAGTATGAATGTGAGGAATGTAGGAAACTTTTCAATCAGAAAGGCCACCTTGGCACACATCAGGTTATTTACACAGGTGAGAAAAGGTATCTGTGTGAAGAGTGTGGAAAGAGATTTCCTTGGAAGGTAACTTAAAAAGACATATCAATATCCACACAGGGGAGAAAAAGTTTGAATATAAAGAATGTGGGAGGCTGTTCACCCAGACTGTTCACCTTGAAGTACATATGCTTATTCACAGAGATAGGAAAAGATTTGAATGTGATTAATATACAGAAACTGTTGACTTGGATAAGTCTTGGTGTAAATGTTTATTTACGCAACTGATAGAAAATATGGTGATGATGGTAAGCATTCTTTGTGATAAAGAATAGTGTGAAGATTGTTGAAATTCTTCCTGATAAAAAGAATGTGAAAATGGTAGGAACTCTTTGCTCAGAAAAGGCACCGCACCTGCAAGTGATAAAACTGTAGATGGGATATCTCCTTTTAGGAGGCTTTACCATCATCATTGGAAAGGGAGAAGTAAAGCATCAACGAGGACCTTCTCATCCCAAAGAAGCTCACATTACTGTGCTACCACATGGAAGCAGTTTCAAAGTGGCAGGAGTTTTATAACATTACATTACAATACTTTTGGGTTACATAATGATATACCTTTAGCTGGTAACACTGCTCTAAAGAACTTGAAGAAGAAGAATGTAGGAAATGATGCTTTAGAAAGGGTGTGCACGCAGTGTTCATTGTATAGTGTGTCGTGTGCAACATGTAGTATGCAGTATGCAATGTGCAGTGTGCAGTATGCAGTGTGCAGTGTGTAGTGGGCAGTGTGTAGTGTGCAGTGTTTAGTGTGCAGTGTGTAGTGTGCAGTGGGCAGTGTGAAGTATTATGCACTGTGCAGCATGTAGTGTGCATTGTGCAGTGTGCAGTTAGCAGAGTGTAGTGGGCAGTGTGCAAGACATTTTCATTACTAATGTTGTTAGATAGTAGGACATGAGTTAGAAACTGAGATGTTTGGGTTAGGAAGGAAATTATCAATATTTGAGTTAGGAAGTTTATTGATATTAATATCTGGGTTAGGAAGGTGATTATTAATAACTTTGTTGGATAGGTGATTATCAATATGAGGTTAGGAAGGTGATTATCAATATCACTATTTGGGTTAGGTACGTGATTATCAATATTTTTGTTGGGTAGGTGATTATCTATATCATTATGGGGTTAGGAAGGTGATTATCAGTATCACTATTTGGGTTAAGTATGTGATTATCAATATTTTTTGTTGGTAGGTGATTATCAATATCAATATTTAGGTTAGGTGATTATCAATATCAGTATTGGGTTAGGAAGGTGATTATCAAAATCAGTTATCGTGTATCACTTACAGTAATGTGACATAAGTTCATGCTACAGTGATGAGAATTCACTTGTGGTTTACCTATAGTTTACCTAATTAGATGGGTTTATGTAGGAGTGGTGAGAGTTAACCTGTGGTTTACCTCATTAGATGAGTTTATGTAAGAGTGGTAAGACTTAACCTGTTTACCTTCAGTTTACCTCATTAGATGAGTTTGTATAAGAGTGGTAAGGTTAACCTGTAGTTTATCTCATCAGACGAGTTTATGTATGAGTGGTAAGAGTTAACCTGTGGTTTACCTGTAGTTTACTTCGTTAGACGAGTTTATATAAGAGTGGTAAGAGTTAACCTGTGGTTTACCTCATGTGTTGATATAAGAAGTATACTGATTGCTACACCAACAGTGCCATTTTGATATACTTGATATATCTGTAATATATGATGATTTATTGTTGTATTTTATATGATTACCGTTCATGTGTACAGACCTCAGGTCAGTGCTAACACTATCTTGCCCTGATGTATAGTGAACACTGTAAAGCAGAGCAGATCCATGATAACAGTGTCTTTCCCTGGGGTTATACTGAACACTGTACGCCAAAGAGGGTTCTCACTAACAGTGTCTTTCCCTCGGGATATACTGAACACTGTACACTAGACAGGGTCCTCACTAACACTGTCTTGCCCCTGATGTACACTAAATACTACTCTGATGTGGGAGTACATTAAGGCTTAGGAATGTTAGCATTAATTAGGGCTTTGTAACGAGGTAGTGCATCAGTGCTATAATTTAGGTGTGTGTCTGGGCTGCATTATGTCTGGTGCTTAACTTTTAATGGACATAAAAAGTATGATAAATTCCATAAGTTGTAGGTTTAATTTCCATCTCCCTTAAATAGGATTGGATTTTTAGTCAGATTTTATGAGATAACTCCTTTTAGTAATCTTTAACATTAGTTCAGAGGTGAAGCTTGATCATAATTGCCTCTGTTTTTCAGACATTACATGATAGAAATTATTGAATAATGGTACATGTTTATCGTCTTTTGGTGTTCCAGATATATAAATGAAGTCAAGATACAAGTCCAAGACTGAAGCAGAGTAAGACATATTGAGAAAAGTGATTTAGCTGGATGCATTTTTAAGTCAACTTTTCTGTCAAGATTCATTCCACACTATGTTGGATGGCTTCAAAAGTATTTCAAAAGTTTTCTTAAGCTTTAACCAAAAGAGTCAAGGTTTGTGTTTTTGAATATCAGAATAAGTTCTTGGTAAGAACACATGTTGACCATTTCCAAAAATCCTAGTGTTGGAACACTAATCCATTTCTTGGTTCAGTATCTATGTTATAGGCTGTCTCAGGAATATTATGTGTAGAGGGAAGCCTGCCTTAGAATAATATTGTGTATGAAATATTTTGGATTAACTATGATAAGCGTACAGTGTAACTGACATGTGAAAAATGTATTGTTTTTAGATGTTTATTGTAATGTTCTTTGCTTGATGCACTGATATGAGTGAAAATTGATAGAGGTATAGGAGATGGAAGCATTTGATTTTGTTGACATATCTGTCGTACAAGAAGCAGAATTAAAATGGACATTTTTGAACATAGTCATGAAAACGACTTGGAATGTGCAAGAATGTTTATAAGAAAGGACCACATTAGAAAGCATGAGCTTATTCATGCTGTTGAAAAAAAATTTGAGTGTGAGGAATGTGGGAAGCTGTACACTCGAAAGGGTGGCCTTAAGACACATGTGCTTGTTCATACTGGTGAGAAACCATATAAATGTCAGGAGTGTGGGAAAAGATTCTTTAGGAAGGATTATCTAAAGGGCCATATTAGTATTCACACAGGTGAAAAAAAATTTGAGTGTCAGGAATGTGGGAAACTTTTCACCTTGAAGGGCCACCTTAGAGTGCATAAGCTTATTCATGCAGATGAGAAAAAATACGAATGTGGAGAATGTGGGAAGCGGTTCACTTGGAAGGGTGAATTTAAGAAGCATAAGATCATTCACATAGGTGAGAAAAAGTATACATGTGAAGAGTGTGGGAAAAAATTCATAATGAAGCACTACCTAAAAGCTCATATGAATATTCATACAAATGAGAAAAAGTATGAATGTGAGGAATGTGGGAAACTTTTCAGTCAGAAAGGCCACCTTAGCACACATCAGGTTATTCATACAGGTGAGAAAAGGTATCAGTGTGAAGAGTGTGGAAAGAGATTTCCTTGGAAGGGTAACTTAAAAAGACATATTAATATCCACACAGGGGAGAAAAAGTTTGAATGTAAAGAATGTGGGAGGCTGTTCACCCAGAATGTTCACCTTAAAGTACATAAGGTTATTCACAGAGATGGGAAAAAGTTTGAATGTGATTAATATAGGGATACTATTGACTTGGATAAGTCTTGGTGTAAATGTTTCTTTACACAACTGTTGAAAAATGTGGTGATGACTGTTGGAATTCTTTGTGATAAAGACTAGCGTGAAGATTGTTGAAATTCTTCCTGATGAAAAAGAAGATGCTTTTTATTAACAGTATAGCTGTTAAAATGTTCTGGAACTCCACCTGCAAGTGTCCTTTTAGGAGGCTTTGCCATCATCACTGGAAAGGGAGGAGTAAAGCATCAACAAGGACCTTCTCATCCCAAAGAAGCTCACATTACTGTGTTACCACATGGATGCACTTTCAAATTGGCAGGAATTCTGATATTACATTACTTTTGGTTTACATAATGTTTTACCTTTAGCTGTTAACACTGCTCTAAAGAACTTGAAGAAGAAGAATGTAGGTAATGATGTTTTAGAAAGGGTGTCCCAAAAATGCACATTGATATTAATGCAGAAAAGATTTACGTGTGGACTTAAAAAGTCACTCAAAATTGCCACCTAAGAGTGCATGTGCTAAATCAAAGAGGTAAGAAATAATTTGAGTGTGAGGAGTATAAGAAAAATGTAATTGGAAGATCTTATCAAAATAAAATAATTTGCTTTATCTTTGTTTTTGAAAAGGCATGAATGCCGGAAATCAGTGCTTAGAAGTGAGGCCTGAATACCATTAATGTTTTCATCAAATGTTGAAAACTCACACATTGTCTCTGCTAGAAATATAGATAATTATTCCCAATCCACCAAGTGAATATCAAAGGTATAGCGGTTGCTCAGTTAGAGAATATAACTAAAACATACAAGAATATGACAATAGTGGCAGGGATGTGCAGAAGGAACAGTTTTGGCGGCTTATCAACAGACATAGTGCAGAAAGATTGATGCAGAGGATCATAAACTATGGGTCATACAAACAAAGGTACAGAGGATGTAAAGTGAAGCTGTAGAAAGAAAGGCACTCTTTAAGATGGAGTGATCAAGAAGTTTACGACCTAATTGATGATAGATTTTGAAAAGTATAAAACATACCGTATCAGTTCTTTTTAGCTGAAAGAGAGATTTTCGAGTAACTCAAAGACACAGAGGTGACATTTTATCACTAAGGATTTAGTTAAAAAGTGAGTACCACCAGAATTGGAATGATTAGTTATGCTGGAGGTCGTTAAATGTAAATCACTGATTATTTTTGGATTAGAAGCCTATACGCCAGATAAGGAAGAAAGGGGATAGAAAGAAGAAATGCATATTATTAGATTACTGGATGCTATAGAACTGTCAAATGCAATTTTTAAGATAAAAATAAAAGAATTGGTAGTTATAGTCAAAATGTAAGGGAGTGACCAATTCTATTTGTCTTGGTTTTATCGAACAAGCCAAGAACTCATAGATGTGGTAGACATCAGTGAGGTATTCATCAAATGTGGTAATAAAAAGAGTGTGGTTGAGTGAGTAGAAGAGGATGTGTTGAAATGGATTGGTCACATGGAGAGTAAGGAAAGATTGACAAAGAGGATATACGTGTCAGAAGTAGAAGGAAGAAGGAGAAGCGGGAGACCAAAGTGGAATGTGGAAGGATGAAGTGAAAAAGATTTTGTGTGATTGGGGCCTGAACATACAGGAGGGTGAAAGACGTGCAAGGAGTAGAGTGAATTGGAACAATGTGGTATACTGGGGTTGATGTGCTGTCAATGGATTGAACCAGGGTATGTGAAGCATCTGGGGTAAACCATGGAAAGGTCATGCATTACACATTACACATGACAGCTAGAGACTGAGTGTGAACGAATGTGGCCTTTTTTGTCTTTTCCTGGTGCTACCTCACTGGTGGGGGATGGGGGGGATACTATTTCACGTGTGGCGGGATGGCAATGGGAATGGATGAAGGCAGCAAATATGAACATATACATGTGTATATATGCATATGTCTGTGTATGTATATGTACGTATACGTTGAAATGTATATGTATGTATATATGCATGTATGGGTGTTTATGTATACACATGTGTACGTGGGTGGATTGGGTCATTCCTAGTCTGTTTTCTCTAACGCATGAGACGGTGAATAATTATAATTTAAAATATATATATATATATATATATATATATATATATATATATATATATATATATATATATATATGTAGGTTTGCGGCAGGGGTGTGTGATGTCTCCATGGTTGTTTAATTTGTTTATGGATGGGGTTGTTAGGGAGGTGAATCCAAGAGTTTTGGAAAGAGGGGCAAGTATGAAGTCTGTTGGGGATGAGAGAGCTTGGGAAGTGAGTCAGTTGTTGTTCGCTGATGATACAGCGCTGGTGGCTGATTCATGTGAGAAACTGCAGAAGCTGGTGACTGAGTTTGGTAAAGTGTGTGAAAGAAGAAAGTTAAGAGTAAATGTGAATAAGAGCAAGGTAATTAGGTACAGTAGGGTTGAGGGTCAAGTCAATTGGGAGGTAAGTTTGAATGGAGAAAAACTGGAGGAAGTAAAGTGTTTTAGATATCTGGGAGTGGATCTGGCAGCGGATGGAACCATGGAAGCAGAAGTGGATCATAGGGTGGGGGAGGGGGCGAAAATCCTGGGAGCCTTGAAGAATGTGTGGAAGTCGAGAACATTATCTTGGTAAGCAGAAATGGGTATGTTTGAAGGAATAGTGGTTCCAACAATGTTGTATGGTTGCAAGGTGTGGGCTATGGATAGAGTTGTGCGCAGGAGGATGGATGTGCTGGAAATGAGATGTTTGAGGACAATGTGTGGTGTGAGGTGGTTTGATCGAGTAAGTAACGTAAGGGTAAGAGAGATGTGTGGAAATAAAAAGAGCGTGGTTGAGAGAGCAGAAGAGGGTGTTTTGAAATGGTTTGGGCACATGGAGAGAATGAGTGAGGAAAGATTGACCAAGAGGATATATGTGTCGGAGGTGGAGGGAACGAGGAGAAGTGGGAGACCAAATTGGAGGTGGAAAGATGGAGTGAAAAAGATTTTGTGTGATCGGGGCCTGAACATGCAGGAGGGTGAAAGGAGGGCAAGGAATAGAGTGAATTGGATCGATGTGGTATACCGGGGTTGACGTGCTGTCAGTGGATTGAATCAGGGCATGTGAAGCGTCTGGGGTAAACCACGGAAAGCTGTGTAGGTATGTATATATGCGTGTGTGGACGTATGTATATACATGTGTATGGGGGTGGGTTGGGCAACCAGCAGTGTGTGTCTCCCTACAGTGTATGAGAACCTGCACTGTGTGACGACCTGCAGTGTATGTCAGCCTGTTGTATGGTAGCGTGCAGTATGTGGCAACCTAGTCTGGCAACCTGCAGCGTGATGTCTGGCAACTTGCAGTGTAGGGGATGCAAGCTGTTATGTGTGTATGTGTGGTAGTAGGGTTGGGTCTGCACGTGCGTGTGGTGGTGGTGGTGTTGGGTTTGCACATGCGTGTGAGGTTGTGGTGATGGTATCTCGAGATGATCATGTGGAAGAAGGTGCTGGTGGTATTGGGGCTGCACGCGCGTGTGTGGGGTGTTGGTGTTGGGGCTGCACACGCGCAGTTTGGTTGTGGTGGTGTTGGGCTGCATGTGTGTGTGTGTGTAGTAGTGGTGGTGTTAGGGCTGCGCGCGCGCATGTGTGTGTTGGAGGTGTTGGGGCTGTACGCACATTTGAGTGTGTGGTGGTGGTGTTGGGGCTGAATGCACGTGTATGTGGGGGGGTCGGTGGTGGTGTTGGGGCTGCATGCGCGTGTGTGGGGTGTGGTGATGTTGGGGCTGCACGCGCGTGTGTGGGGTGTGGTGATGTTGGGGCTGCACGCGCATGTGTGTGGTGGTGGTAGTGTTGGGGCTGCATGCGTGTGTGTGTGCGTGTGTGTGGTGGTGGTGGTGTTAGGGCTTCACGCGTGTGTGTGTGGGGTGGTGGTGGTGTTGGGGCTGCACGCGTGTGTGTGGGATGTGGTGGTGTTGGGGCTGTACGCGCATGTGTGAGTGGTGGTGATTTAGTTGGGGCTGCACGCGTGTGTGCGTGTGTGTGGTGGTGATGGTGTTTGGGGATGTACGCACGTGTGGTGGTGGTGGGGCTGCACGCGCGTGTGTGGGGGGCGGTGGTGGTGTTGGGGCTGCATGCGTGTGTGTGGGGTGTGGTGATGTTGGGGCTGCACGTGTGTGTGTGTGCGTGTGTGTGGTGGTGGTGGTGTTAGGGCTGCACACGCGTGTGTGTGGTGGTGTTGGGGCTGCACGCGCGTGTGTGTGGTGGTGGTGTTGGGGCTGCATGCGCGTGTGTGTGTTGGTGGTGGTGGTGTTGGGGCTGCACGCCCGTGTATGTGGTGGTGTTGGGGTTGCACGCGCGTGTGTGGTGGTGATATTGGGGCTGCACGCGCATGTGTGTGGGGTGGTGGTGGTAGTGGTGTTAGGGCTGCACGCGCGTGTGTGGTGGTGGTGTTTGGGTTGTACGCGCGTGTGTGTGTGTGTGGTGATGTTGGGGCTGCACGCGTGTGTGTGTGGGGTGGTGGTGGTAGTGGTGATAGGGCTGCACACGCGTGTGTGGTGGTGGTGTTGGGACTGCATGCCCGTGTGTGTGGTGGTGTTAGGGTTGCACGCGCGTGTGTGTGGTGGTGATATTGGGGCTGCACGCGCGTGTGTGGTGTTGGGGCTGCACGCGCGTGTGTGGTGGTGGTGGGGCTGCCCCGCACAGTGTGGTAGGTGGGTGAGGTAGGTTGTGTAGTGCAGTCTTCACCTGATGGTGGTGGTGGTGGGGGCTGCACGCGCGTGTGTGTGGTGGTGGTGTTGGGGCTGCACGCGCGTGTGTGGGGGCGGTGGTGGTGTTGGGGCTGCACGCGCGTGTGTGGTGGTGGTGTTTGGGTTGTACGCTCGTGTGTGTGTGTGTGTGTGGTGATGTTGGGGCTGCACGCGCGTGTGTGGTGGTGGTGTTGGGGTTGCACGCGCGTGTGTGTGGTGGTGATATTGGGGCTGCACGCGCGTGTGTGGTGTTGGGGCTGCACGCGCGTGTGTGGTGTTGGGGCTGCACGCGCGTGTGTGGTGTTGGGGCTGCACGCGCGTGTGTGGTGGTGGTGGGGCTGCGCCGCACAGTGTGGTAGGTGGGTGAGGTAGGTTGTGTGGTGCAGTCTTCACCTGACGGTGGTGGTGGTGGTGGGGGCTGCACGCGCGTGTGTGGTGGTGGTGGGGGCTGCACGCGCGTGTGTGGTGGTGTGTAGTGCAGTCTTCACCTGACGGTGGTGGTGGTGGGGGCTGCACGCGCGTGTGTGGTGGTGGTGGGGGCTGCACGCGCGTGTGTGGTGGTGTGTAGTGCAGTCTTCACCTGACGGTGGTGGTGGTGGTGGTGGGGGCTGCACGCGCGTGTGTGGTGGTGTGTAGTGCAGTCTTCACCTGACGGTGGTGGTGGTGGGGGCTGCACGCGCGTGTGTGGTGGTGTGTAGTGCAGTCTTCACCTGACGGTGGTGGTGGTGGGGGCTGCACGCGCGTGTGTGGTGGTGTGTAGTGCAGTCTACACCTGACGGTGGTGGTGGTGGGGGCTGGCTGGCTGGTCAGTGTGAGGAGCGGCAGCGCCCGGGTCGGAGGGACGCTGAAGCGCTCCTACCACACCAAGGGCAGCTCCTGCTCAACTCTCTTACATTTTCTCTACTCATCTCTCTTTCTCTCAGGCCGTCGAGCACACGTGCGTGTTTCTTGATAACAGTTGTGGGTAAAACCTAGTGTTGCTGGACTTACATTATGTGATTCTTAAAGAAAACAGAAAGTAATGATTCTTATGTGACGGAAGTAATGATTCTTATGTGACGGAAGTAATGATTCTCATGTGACGGAAGTAATGATTCTCATGTGACGGAAGTAATGATTCTCATGTGACGGAAGTAATGATTCTCATGTGACGGAAGTAATGATTCTCATGTGACGGAAGTAATGATTCTCATGTGACGGAAGTAATGATTCGTATGTGACGGAAGTAATGATTCTCATGTGACGGAAGTAATGATTCTTATGTGACGGAAGTAATGATTCTCATGTGACGGAAGTAATGATTCTCATGTGACGGAAGTAATGATTCTCATGTGACGGAAGTAATGATTCTTATGTGACGGAAGTAATGATTCTCATGTGACGGAAGTAATGATTCGTATGTGACGGAAGTAATGATTCTCATGTGACGGAAGTAATGATTCTCATGTGACGGAAGTAATGATTCTCATGTGACGGAAGTAATGATTCTTATGTGACGGAAGTAATGATTCTCATGTGACGGAAGTAATGATTCTCATGTGACGGAAGCAATGATTCTCATGTGACGGAAGTAATGATTCTTATGTGACGGAAGTAATGATTCTCATGTGACGGAAGTAATGATTCATATGTGACGGAAGTGATGATTCTCATGTGACGAAAGAAAGTAATGATTCTTATGTGACGGAAGTAATGATTCTCATGTGACGGAAGTAATGATTCTCATGTGACGGAAGTAATGATTCATATGTGACGGAAGTAATGATTCTTATGTGACGGAAGCAATGATTCTCATGTGACGGAAGTAATGATTCTCATGTGACGGAAGTAATGATTCTTATGTGACGGAAGTAATGATTCTCATGTGACGGAAGTAATGATTCTCATGTGACGGAAGCAATGATTCTCATGTGACGGAAGTAATGATTCTTATGTGACGGAAGTAATGATTCTCATGTGACGGAAGTAATGATTCATATGTGACGGAAGTGATGATTCTCATGTGACGAAAGAAAGTAATGATTCTCATGTGACGGAAGTAATGATTCTCATGTGACGGAAGTAATGATTCTCATGTGACGGAAGTAATGATTCATATGTGACGGAAGTGATGATTCTCATGTGACGGAAGTAATGATTCTCATGTGACGGAAGTAATGATTCTTATGTGACGGAAGTAATGATTCTCATGTGACGGAAGTAATGATTCTCATGTGACGGAAGCAATGATTCTCATGTGACGGAAGTAATGATTCTTATGTGACGGAAGTAATGATTCTCATGTGACGGAAGTAATGATTCATATGTGACGGAAGTGATGATTCTCATGTGACGAAAGAAAGTAATGATTCTCATGTGACGGAAGTAATGATTCTCATGTGACGGAAGTAATGATTCTCATGTGACGGAAGTAATGATTCTCATGTGACGGAAGTAATGATTCTCATGTGACGGAAGTAATGATTCTCATGTGACGAAAGAAAGCAATGATTCTTATGTGTCATCAGTTACGTCAACTTTGGAGGAACAGCAATTGTGTTACTAACGTTACATACGAGTGTTACATCCTACAGGGTCAGTCACGTGATCTGCCTCGTAGTATGAACACTGTTACAAAATAAGTTTTGTGAAGAACAATTGATGGTTGAAAACTGACCTCCATGTATGTGAAAATTAATATGAACAGAACCATGTGAGTATGTACAGTGTTACAACACCCGTAAGTGTGTACTATGCAGACCCATCCCAGTATGCTGGTCGTCACACTAACTATAAAAGTGTGAGGTTGTAGTCTGCAGACCCATCCCAGTATGTTGGTCGTCACACTAACTATAAGTGTGAGGTTGTAGTCTGCAGACCCATCCCAGTATGTTGGTCGTCACACTAACTATAAGTGTGAGGTTGTAGTCTGCAGACCCATCCCAGTATGTTGGTCGTCACACTAACTATAAGTGTGAGGTTGTAGTCTGCAGACCCATCCCAGTATGTTGGTCGTCACACTAACTATAAGTGTGAGGTTGTAGTCTGCAGACCCATCCCAGTATGTTGGTCGTCACACTAACTATAAGTGTGAGGTTGTAGTCTGCAGACCCATCCCAGTATGTGGGTCGTCACACTAACTATAAAAGTGTGAGGTTGTAGTCTGCAGACCCATCCCAGTATGTTGGTCGTCACACTAACTATAAGTGTGAGGTTGTAGTCTGCAGACCCATCCCAGTATGTGGGTCGTCACACTAACTATAAGTGTGAGGTTGTAGTCTGCAGACCCATCCCAGTATGTGGGTCGTCACACTAACTATAAGTGTGAGGTTGTAGTCTGCAGACCCATCCCAGTATGTGGGTCGTCACACTAACTATAAGTGTGAGGTTGTAGTCTGCAGACCCATCCCAGTATGTTGGGTGTCACACTAAGTGTGTTGGTCATACTGGGACTGCCCACCTCTGCTCACGCACCAGATAATAAAGGTAAAAATCCAAAAACCAGTGTTTACATGTAAATATCCCTCACTGTAGTGCTGTTATTTGTGTTATTATCATGTTCATTATAACAGTGTGTTATTATCATGTTCATTATAACATTGTGTTATTATCATGTTCATTATAGCAATGTGTTATTATCATGTTCATTATAGCAATGTGTTATTATCATGTTCATTATAACATTGTGTTATTATCATGTTCATTATAACATTGTGTTATTATCATGTTCATTATAACTGTGTTATTATCATGTTCATTATAACATTGTGTTATTATTATGTTCATTATAACATTGTGTTATTATCATGTTCATTATAGCAATGTGTTATTATCATGTTCATTATAGCAATGTGTTATTATCATGTTCATTATAACATTGTGTTATTATCATGTTCATTATAACATTGTGTTATTATCATGTTCATTATAACTGTGTTATTATCATGTCCATTATAGCAATGTGTTATTATCATGTTCATTATAACAGTGTGTTATTATCATGTTCATTATAACATTGTGTTATTATCATGTTCATTATAGCAATGTGTTATTATCATGTTCATTATAGCAATGTGTTATTATCATGTTCATTATAACATTGTGTTATTATCATGTTCATTATAACATTGTGTTATTATCATGTTCATTATAACTGTGTTATTATCATGTCCATTATAGCAATGTGTTATTATCATGTTCATTATAACAGTGTGTTATTATCATGTTCATTATAACATTGTGTTATTATCATGTTCATTATAGCAATGTGTTATTATCATGTTCATTATAGCAATGTGTTATTATCATGTTCATTATAACATTGTGTTATTATCATGTTCATTATAACATTGTGTTATTATCATGTTCATTATAACTGTGTTATTATCATGTTCATTATAACATTGTGTTATTATCATGTTCATTATAACATTGTGTTATTATCATGTTCATTATAACAATTATAACTTAAACATTATTTACATTATCCTCTTATGCTTATCTCAAACCTTAGCCACCAGAGAACATGACTGGACACTGGTGATCATGGAAGCCAGAAGGGGACATGTCGTACATTATCAGATATTCCAGAAACCAGTTTGGTTGACAGTTTGACTAAATCAATCTAAACATCATGATGTACTTAGTTATAAACTTAAAGGAAGAACTCAAAATAATATTCCAGACAAAAATTATGTTAGTTAATTAGCTGGCGAAAAAATAATATGTTGGTTAATTAGGAGCCACAAAAATCTATGTTCGTTCATCAGTGTCCATAAGATTTTCTTCAAGTTTGTGTTTTTATGAAGTTTGAACAAGAGACTTACATACATGCAACCACAATGATAAACAAACAGAACACAAATCTTGCTTGTTATAAGACAGAACTTCCTTCCTGGGTTCAGACTACAATTGATTAACTAAAGATCCTTACCAGTCTGCCCAACATAAAACTGATCACAATTTCTACATGGCACTTTATAGATGCATCCAGGAGAATTTTCTGGTGAGTTCCTGATTAAGATATTCTTTATAGTATTATTGTTGCTGAAGGCAACATTTACATCAAAGGATTTAAGCAACATGGGAAGTAAAGTAATATCATTATTAAATGGGAGAACTAAAAGGTTCTTGGTGTCAATGGGAGGTTTGGACTCTACTCTATAAAATGATTTCTTTGCTAACTTAAGGATTTATCAATGAAAGATCTAGGGTACTTTAACTTAGATCCAATAGAATATATCTTCTCAAACTCATCATCAATAAACTCTGGACTGCAAATACGTAATGCCCTAAGGAACATAGATTGAAATGATGATAATTTAACTCTGTCATGTTGAGATGAATAATAATGGACATAGGAGCATACATTGGTAGGTTTTCTGTATATGCTAAACTTAAACATGTTTCCATTCGTATGGATCATGCAATCTAAAAATGGTAACATACCATTATTTTTATTTTCTACAGTAAATTTGACGGAAGGTACTAAATTGTTAAGTAAGGGAAGACATGTTGGTAAATTTTCATTTGTTGGCCAAACACAAAGAACATCATCTACATACCTAAACCAAATCGCATTTGAAAGTAAGATATCCTTTAGTAATTTTGTTTCAAAGAATTCCATATGAAGATTACTTAAGACTGGTGAAAGAGGGTTACCCATTGCCATACCAAATTCTTGAGCATAATATTCTCCATTTAACTGAAATACACAGTTTTTATACACAATTTTATCAGTTCCATAAAAACAGACTTTGAAACAGGTAAATGAATATAATCTAAAACATCAAATGATAAATCTAAGAGGTCATCAACTGGAACTTTTGTGAACACAGATGAAACATCAAAGCCAACAAGTTTGAAATCAAAATTAACATTGATATTATTAAGCTAGTTAACTAAACCTACATTGTTCATGATATTAGAATTTGATATCTTACCCACTAATGGGCTTAATGAAGAAACTAACCATTTTAACAATTCATATGTAATGGAGTCTTCTGAACTCACTATAGGTCTTCCTAGAAAACTGGGTTTATGTGTTTTGATAAGTCCATACACAGACATAAACATATATACACTTGTAAATATTCATGCTTGCCTTCATCCATTCCTGGCGCTACCCCGTCCCACAGGAAACAGTATCGCAACCCCCTGCTTCAGCGAGGCATCGCCAGGAAAACAGACAAAATGGCCTCATTTGTTCACACTCAGTCTCTAGCTGTCATGTGTAATGCATCGAAACCACAGCTCCCTATCCACATCCAGGCCCCACAGACCTTTCTATGGTTTACTCCAGACGTTTCACATGCCCTGGTTCAGTCCACACGTTGACCCCGGTATACCATATCCTTTCATTTCACTCTATTCCTTGCACGCCTCTCACCCTCCTGTATGTTCAGGCCCTGATCGCTCAAATTCTTTTCCACTCCATCCTTCCACCTCCAGTTTGGTCTCCCACCTCTCCTTGTTTCCCCTCACCTTGACACATATATCCTCTGTCAATCTTTCCTCACTCATTCTCTCCATGTGATCAAACCATTTCAACACACCCTCTTCTGCTCTCTCAACCACGCTCTTTTTATTACCACACATCTCTCTTACCCTTACGTTACTCACTCGATCAAACTACCTCACACCACATATTGTCCTCAAACATCTCATTTCCAGCACATCCATCCTCCTCCGCACAACTCTATCCATAGCCCACGCCTCACAACCATATAACATTGTTGGAACCACTATTCCTTCAAACATACCCATTTTTGGTCTCTGAGATACTGTTCTCGCTTTCCACACATTTTTCATCGTTCTCGAAACCTTCACCCCCTCCCCCACCCTGTGACTCACTTCTGCTTCCATGTTTCCATTCGCTGCCAGGTCCACTTCCAGATATCTGAAACATTTCACTTCCTCTAATTTCTCTCCATTCAAGTTTACATCCCAATTAACTTGTCCCTCAACCCTACTGAACTTATTAACCATGCTCTTATTCACATTTACTCTCAACTTTCTCCTTTCACACACTTTTCCAAACTCAGTCACCAACTTCTGCAGTTTCTCACTCGAATCAGTTACCAGAGCTGTATCATCGGCGAACAGCAACGGAAGTGATCCCAGGCCAATTCAACCCCAACAGACTGCGTTACTCGTCCCTCTCTCCATGTGCATGTGCAAGAGATGCATGTTCCATGAGAAAGGAAGGGTGTGGGAAGATTAAAAAGGGTAGTGAGTGATGGGATGAAGGAGTTGAGTTGTTAGTGAAAGAGAAAAGAGAGGCGTTTGGACGATACTTAAAAGGAAGTAGTGCAAATGACTGGGAGATGTATAAAAGAAAGCGGCAGGAGGTCAAGAGGAAGGTGCAAGGGTTGAAAAAGAGTGCAAATTGAGAGCTGGGGTGAGAGAGAGTAACGTTAAACCTTACTAAGGTGCTTTGGAAGGAGATGAATAACGTGCGTAAGACAGAGGAACAAATGGGAACATCAGTGAAGTGGGTCAGGTGGGGAAGTAATAACACGTAGTGACGGAGTGAGAAGATGGAGTGAATATTATGAAGGTTTGTTGAATGTTTTTGATGATAGAGTGGCAGATGTGGGATGTTTTGTTCGGGGTGGTGTGCGAAGTGAGAGGATTAATAAATTCCACTGCAATACCATCCAAATCCGCCGCCTTGCCGGCTTTCATCTTCCACAAAGCTTTCACTACCTCTTCTCTGTTTACCAAACCATTCTCCCTAACCCTCTCACTTCGCACACCACCTCGACCAAAACACCCTATATCTGCCACTCTATTATCAAACACATTCAACAAACCTTCAAAATACTCACTCCATCTCCTTCTCACTCCATCATTACCTGTTGTTACTAATCCCTTACCCCCATCACTGATGGTCCAATTTGTTCTCATGTCTTACGCACGTTATTTACCTCTTTCCAAAACATGTTTTTATTCTCCGTAAAGTTTAATGATAATCTCTTATCCCAACTCTCATTTGTTTCTTTTTCAACCCTCGCCCTTGACCTCCAGCCATTTTCTCCTATACATCCCCTAATCTTTAGCATTTCTTCCTTTAAGTATCGCCTAAACGCTTCTCTTTTCTCTGTTTCTGGCAACTTTGATTCTTCATCCCACCAGTTTTTTTTTTTTTTGAAGTCGGATGAACAAAATTGAAGACAATATTCATGATGTGATCGAGCCAATGAAGTATGAAGAGTACGGATGATTTCCCTGGACTTAGAAATTCCAATCTGTGAAACCAAGAATTTTGTTTATCTTCACCGCATCTGTGCATTGTTTACTTGGTTTTAAGACAACAGAGATTATTACACCCAAGTCTTTCACCTCATTTACTTTTTGCAGATCCACAAACTTCATATTGTATCTTGCTTTTTCGTTTTTTACTAATAATATGTAAAACTTTACACTTATCAACATCAAGAATTATTTGCCAGTTCATCAGTTTGTCTACGTCAGTTTGAAGGTGTAGACATTTAAGTTCATTTGTAGATATATTTCCAAGCTTTGTATTATGAACTCATTTAGATATGCTACAATGCTGGCCATTATCAATATCATTAATATATATGAGAAAGTACAACCCCATCCATACTATGTGACTGAAGTACAACCCCACCCATACTATGTGACTGAAGTACAACCCCACCCATACTATGTGACTGAAGTACAACCCCATCCATACTATGTGACTGAAGTACAACCCCACCCATACTATGTGACTGAAGTACAACCCCATCCATACTATGTGACTGAAGTACAACCCCACCCATACTATGTGACTGAAGTACAACCCCATCCATACTATGTGACTGAAGTACAACCCCATCCATACTATGTGACTGAAGTACAACCCCATCCATACTATGTGACTGAAGTACAACCCCATCCATATTATGTGATTGAAGTACAACCCCATCCATAGTATGTGACTGAAGTACAACCCCTCCCATACTATGTGACTGAAGTACAACCCCACCCATACTATGTGACTGAAGTACAACCCCATCCATACTATGTGACTGAAGTACAACCCCATCCATTCTATGTGACTGAAGTACAACCCCATCCATACTATGTGACTGAAGTACAACCCCATCCATACTATGTGACTGAAGTACAACCCCACCCATACTATGTGACTAGAGTACAACCCCATCCATACTATGTGACTGAAGTACAACCCCACCCATACTATGTGACTGAAGTACAACTCCATCCATACTATGTGACTGAAGTACAACCCCATCCATACTATGTGACTGAAGTACAACCCCACCCATACTATGTGACTGAAGTACAACCCTATCCATACTATGTGACTGAAGTACAACCCCACCCATAATGTGTGACTGAAGTACAACTCCATCCATACTATGTGATTGAAGTACAACCCCATCCATACTATGTGACTGAAGTACAACCCCACCCATACTATGTGACTGAAGTACAACCCCATCCATACTATGTGACTGAAGTACAACCCCATCCATACTATGTGACTGAAGTACAACCCCATCCATACTATGTGACTGAAGTACAACCCCATCCATACTATGTGACTGAAGTACAACCCCATCCATACTATGTGACTGAAGTACAACCCCATCCATACTATGTGACTGAAGTACAACCCCACCCATACTATGTGACTGAAGTACAACCCCATCCATACTATATGACTGAAGTACAACCCCATCCATACTATGTGACTGAAGTACAACCCCATCCATACTATGTGACTGAAGTACAACCCCACCCATAATGTGTGAGTGAAGTACAACTCCATCCATACTATGTGAATGAAGTACAACCCCATCCATACTATGTGACTGAAGTACAACCCCATCCATACTATGTGACTGAAGTACAACCCCACCCATAATGTGTGACTGAAGTACAACTCCATCCATACTATGTGACTGAAGTACAACTCTATCCATACTATGTGACTGCAGTACAACCCCATCCATACTATGTGACTGAAGTACAACCCCATCCATACTATGTGACTGAAGTACAACCCCACCCATAATGTGTGACTGAAGTACAGCTCCATCCATACTATGTGACTGAAGTACAACCCCATCCATACTATGTGACTGAAGTACAACCCCATCCATTCTATGTGACTGAAGTACAACCCCACCCATAATGTGTGACTGAAGTACAACTCCATCCATACTATGTGACTGAAGTACAACTCCATCCATACTATGTGACTGAAGTACAACCCCATCCATACTATGTGACTGAAGTACAACCCCACCCATAATGTGTGACTGAAGTACAACTCCATCCATACTATGTGACTGAAGTACAACCCCGTCCATACTATGTGACTGAAGTACAACCCCATCCATACTATGTGACTGAAGTACAACCCGACCCATACTATGTGACTGAAGTACAACCCTATCCATACTATGTGACTGAAGTACAACCCCATCCATACTATGTGACTGAAGTACAACCCCATCCATACTATGTGACTGAAGTACAACCCCACCCATACTATGTGACTGAAGTACAACCCCATCCATACTATGTGACTGAAGTACAACTCCATCCATACTATGTGACTGAAGTACAACTCCATCCATACTATGTGACTGAAGTACAACCCCATCCATACTATGTGACTGAAGTACAACTCCATCCATACTATGTGACTGAAGTACAACCCCATCCATACTATGTGACTGAAGTACAACTCCATCCATACTATGTGACTGAAGTACAACCCCATCCACACCATGTAACTAACTTTTGCTCGTCATATTTGATGCATAACGTTACTGAAAGCATTGATGCATAACGTTACTGAAAGCATTGATGCATAACGTTACTGAAAGCATTTTGTCAGTCTAGAATTGCTGAAAATATTGTGAGGAAATATATGTTGTATCTGAACCAGAGATACACACGATACTTACTGTGTAACCCATCAACACTACACAAGATACTTACTGTGTAACCCATCAACACTACACAAGATACTTACTGTGTAACCCATCATCACTACACAAGATACTTACTGTGTAACCCATCATCACTACACAAGATACTTACTGTGTAACCCATCATCACTACACAAGATACTTACTGTGTAACCCATCAACACTACACAAGATACTTACTGTGTAACCCATCAACACTACACAAGATACTTACTGTGTAACCCATCAACACTACACAAGATACTTACTGTGTAACCCATCATCACTACACAAGATACTTACTGTGTAACCCATCATCACTACACAAGATACTTACTGTGTAACCCATCATCACTACACAAGATACTTACTGTGTAACCCATCAACACGTGTTACACGTCCATCACAACACATGTTATGTACAATGTTACGCTCATGATCACAACTCCATCCTGTAGACAGAGGTAGAAATATAATGTTATTACATGAGAGTATGGACAGTAACGGTGTATAACATGTTATTACAGCATTGATGGTAACGGTGTATAACATGTTATTACATGAGAGTATGGACAGTAACGGTGTATAACATGTTATTACATCATTGATGGTAACGGTGTATAACATGTTATTACATGAGAGTATGGACAGTAACGGTGTATAACATGTTATTACATCATTGATGGTAACGGTGTATAACATGTTATTACATGAGAGTATGGACAGTAACGGTGTATAACATGTTATTACATCATTGATGGTAACGGTGTATAACATGTTATTACATGAGAGTATGGACAGTAACGGTGTATAACATGTTATTACATGAGAGTATGGACAGTAACGGTGTATAACATGTTATTACATCATTGATGGTAACGGTGTATAACATGTTATTACATGAGAGTATGGACAGTAACGGTGTATAACATGTTATTACATCATTGATGGTAACGGTGTATAACATGTTATTACATGAGAGTATGGACAGTAACGGTGTATAACATGTTATTACATGAGAGTATGGACAGTAACGGTGTATAACATGTTATTACATCATTGATGGTAACGGTGTATAACATGTTATTACATGAGAGTATGGACAGTAACGGTGTATAACATGTTATTACAGCATTGATGGTAACGGTTTATAACATGTTATTACACCATTGATGGTAACGGTGTATAACATAATGTTACATCACAGCACTGATGGTAACGATGTTATGATGTCGTTACATAATAACATGGATGATAACGGTATAGTAACACAATGTCGTTACATTATAACATGGATGATAACGGTATAGTAACACAATGTCGTTACATTATAACATGGATGATAACGGTATAGTAACACAATGTCGTTACACTATAGCATGGATGATAACGGTATAGTAACACAATGTCGTTACACTATAGCATGGATGATAACGGTATAGTAACACAATGTCGTTACATTATAACATGGATGATAACGGTATAGTAACACAATGTCGTTACACTATAGCATGGATGATAACGGTATAGTAACACAATGTCGTTACATTACAGTATGGACGGTAACAGGCGTGTCGGGCCGGTCCAGTCACCTTCCTTGTTACCTAAATCCTCGCACACCTGGGGACAGACCAAAGCTAATTCTTTGGTACAAGAAGGGCGTACGTACACCTATCTTCAGGTGTGTGTTAATGTAACGTCTTCCTGCATGTTGTTATAATGATGTAACGTCTTCCTGCATGTTGTTATAATGATGTAACGTCTTCCTGCATGTTGTTATAATGATGTAACGTCTTCCTGCATGTTGTTATAATGATGTAACGTCTTCCTGCATGTTGTTATAATGATGTAACGTCTTCCTGCATGTTGTTATAATGATGTAACATCTTCCTGCATGTTGTTATAATGATGTAACGTCTTCCTGCATGTTGTTATAATGATGTAACGTCTTCCTACATGTTGTTATAATGATGTAACATCTTCCTGCATGTTGTTATAATGATGTAACGCCTTCTTGCATGTTGCTATCATGATGTAACGTCTTCTTGCATGCTCTGTTATGACCGTAACGTCTTCTTGGAGGTCATCTGTTACAACAGTATTGTTTTCTTTCTTCATCGTAACCAACCAGTTGTATGATAGTTATTATAACCTAACCAACCAGTTGTATGCTAGTTATTATGACCTAACCAACCAGTTGTATGTTAGTTATTATGACTTAACCAACCAGTTGTATGTTAGTTATTATGACCTAACTAACCAGTTGTATGCTAGTTATTATGACCTAACCAACCAGTTGTATGTTAGTTATTATGACTTAACCAACCAGTTGTATGCTAGTTATTATGACCTAACTAACCAGTTGTATGCTAGTTATTATGACCTAACTAACCAGTTGTATGCTAGTTATTATAACCTAACCAACCAGTTGTATGCTAGTTATTATAGCCTAACCAACCAGTTGTATGCTAGTTATTATGACCTAGCTAACCAGTTGTATGCTAGTTATGTTCTCTTGTATGAGTTGCACGAGACATTAACATGTTGATAATGTTCTTTATAGAAAAAGGAGACTTGACATGGTAGAGTATGTCAGTAGTAACTGGGTCTACTATGGTTTCTCAGTGGTAAGATGACACACACACATATCCTGGCTGGGTCTGTTATGGTTTCTCAGTGGTAAGATGACACACACACATATCCTGGCTGGGTCTGTTATGGTTCTTCAGTGGTAAGATGACACACACACATATCCTGGCTGGGTCTGTTATGGTTTCTCAGTGGTAAGATGACACACACACATATCCTGGCTGGGTCTGTTATGGTTTCTCAGTGGTAAGATGACACACACACATATCCTGGCTGGGTCTGTTATGGTTCCTCAGTGGTAAGATGACACACACACATATCCTGGCTGGGTCTGTTATGGTTCCTCAGTGGTAAGATGACACACATATATCCTGGCTGGGTCTGTTATGGTTTCTCAGTGGTAAGATGACACACACACATATCCTGGCTGGGTCTGTTATGGTTTCTCAGTGGTAAGATAACACACACACTAGCACCAGTTGCTAGTCTCACAGTGACCCAGCACCATCTGCTAGTCTCACAGTGACCCAGCACCAACTGCTAGTCTCACAGTGACCCAGCACCAACTGCTAGTCTCACAGTGACCCAGCACCACCTGCTAGTCGCACAGTGACCCAGCACCAACTGCTAGTCTCACAGTGACCCAGCACCAACTGCTAGTCTCACAGTGACCCAGCACCAACTGCTAGTCTCACAATGACCCAGCACCAACTGCTAGTCTCACAGTGACCCAGCACCATCTGCTAGTCTCACAGTGACTCAGCACCATCTGCTAGTCTCACAGTGACCCAGCACCAACTGCTAGTCTCACAGTGACCCAGCACCAGCTGCTAGTCTCACAGTGACCCAGCACCACCTGCTAGTCTCACAGTGACCCAGCACCATCTGCTAGTCTCACAGTGACCCAGCACCACCTGCTAGTCTCACAGTGACCCAGCACCATCTACTAGTCTCACAGTGACCCAGCACCATCTACTAGTCTCACAGTGACCCAGCACCATCTACTAGTCTCACAGTGACCCAGCACCATCTACTAGTCTCACAGTGACCCAGCACCAACTGCTAGTCTCACAGTGACCCAGCACCAACTGCTAGTCTCACAGTGACCCAGCACCATTTGTTTCTCCTTGAGAAATGTGAAAATGTTTACTGGTTGATGTTGGCCGAAGTTTTGCCCTGAGAGCGTCTCCCATGAGCATGAACTTCTCAAATAACATAATGAAGTTAGCAGACCAGTGGAAGCCCTGCCCTCAGGTCGCTCCCTCCCCCTCCAAGACCAGCTGAGGCGTCATGAAGACCAGCTGGGGCTACAGCTGGTGCTGTAATGAGTGGGGCTACAGCTGGTGCTGTAATGTACTGGGCTACAGCTGGTGCTGTAATGCAGTGGGGCTACAGCTGGTGCTGTAATGCAGTGGGGCTACAGCTGGTGCTGTAATGCACTCGGCTACAGCTGGTGCTGTAATGCAGTGGGGCTACAGCTGGTGCTGTAATGAGTGGGGCTACAGCTGGTGCTGTAATGAGTGGGGCTACAGCTGGTGTTGTAATGTACTGGGCTACAGCTGGTGCTGTAATGCAGTGGGGCTACAGCTGGTGCTGTAATGCAGTGGGGCTACAGCTGGTGCTGTAATGCACTCGGCTACAGCTGGTGCTGTAATGCAGTGGGGCTACAGCTGGTGCTGTAATGAGTGGGGCTACAGCTGGTGCTGTAATGCAGTGGGGCTACAGCTGGTGCTGTAATGCACTCGGCTACAGCTGGTGCTGTAATGCAGTGGGGCTACAGCTGGTGCTGTAATGTACTGGGCTACAGCTGGTGCTGTAATGTACTGGGCTACAGCTGGTGCTGTAATGCAGTGGGGCTACAGCTGGTGCTGTAATGTACTGGGCTACAGCTGGTGCTGTAATGTACTGGGCTACAGCTGGTGCTGTAATGCAGTGGGGCTACAGCTGGTGCTGTAATGCTGTGGGGCTACAGCTGGTGCTGTACTATACCCAAGTTAGAGCTGTGAGAATATGAAGTGGCGTCAACAGGTGGTAATATTATAACAAAACATTGTATCATGAAGGAAGATGATGTAAACATGACACACACACAGATGTACACAATGTTATGGCTTCAGTAAATGTTTGATCATTACAGGAACATGAAAATGCTACACTCTACATGACCATAATAGTGACGGAAGATAAAGAAAGTGACCATAATAGTGACGGAAGATAAAGAAAGTGACCATAACAGTGACAGAAGATAAAGAAAATGACCATAACAGTGACAGAAGATAAAGAAAATGGCCATAACAGTGACATAAGATAAAGAAAGTGACAATAATAGTGACGGAAGATAAAGAAAGTGACCATAACAGTGACGGAAGATAAAGAAAGTGACCATAACAGTGACGGAAGATAAAGAAAGTGACCATAACAGTGACAGAAGATAAAGAAAATGACCATAACAGTGACATAAGATAAAGAAAGTGACAATAATAGTGACGGAAGATAAAGAAAGTGACCATAACAGTGACGGAAGATAAAGAAAGTGTCCATAACAGTGACGGAAGATTAAGAAAGTGACCATAACAGTGACGGAAGATAAAGAAAGTGACCATAACAGTGACGGAAGATAAAGAAAGTGACTATAAAAGTGACAAGATAAAGAAAGTGACAATAACAGTGACGGAAGATAAAGAAAGTGACCATAACAGTGACGGAAGATTAAGAAAGTGACCATAACAGTGACGGAAGATAAAGAAAGTGACCATAACAGTGACGGAAGATAAAGAAAGTGACTATAAAAGTGACAAGATAAAGAAAGTGACAATAACAGTGACGGAAGATAAAGAAAGTGACCATAACAGTGACGGAAGATAAAGAAACTGACCATAACAGTGACGGAAGATAAAGAAAATGACCATAACAGTGACAGAAGATAAAGAAAGTGACAATAACAGTGACGGAAGATAAAGAAAATGACCATAACAGTGACAGAAGATAAAGAAAGTGACAATAAGAGTGACGGAAGATAACAAAGTAAACATAACAGTGACGGAAGATAAAGAAAGTGACCATAACAGTGACAGAAGATAAAGAAAGTGACAATAACAGTGACGGAAGATAAAGTGACCATAACAGTGACAGAAGATAAAGAAAGTGACAATAACAGTGACAGAAGATTAAGAAAGTGACCATAACTGTGACAGAAGATAAAGAAAGTGACCATAACAGTGACAGAAGATAAAGAAAGTGACCATAATAGTGACGGAAGATCAAGTGACCATAACAGTGACAGAAGATAAAGAAAGTGACAATAACAGTGACAGAAGATTAAGAAAGTGACCATAACAGTGACAGAAGATAAAGAAAATGACCATAACAGTGACGGAAGATAAAGAAAGTGACCATAACAGTGACGGAAGATAAAGAAAGTGACCATAACATTGACGGAAGATAAAGTGACCATAACAGTGACGGAAATTAAAGAAAATGACCATAACAGTGACAGAAGATTAAGAAAGTGACCATAACAGTGACAGAGGATAAAGAAAGTGACCATAACAGTGACGGGAGATAAAGAAAGTGATCATAACAGTGACGGAAGATAAAGAAAGTGATCATAACAGTGACGGAAGATAAAGAAAGTGATCATAACAGTGACGGAAGATAAAGAAAATGACCATAACAGTGATAGAAGATAAAGATTATGACCATAACAGTGACAGAAGATAAAGTGACCATAACAGTGACAAGAAAGTGACCATAACAGGGACAAGAAAGTGACCATAACAGTGACGGAAGATAGTGAGGCTGGATGGCAGGGAGGGAAGGAGAGGAAGGTGACAGAATAGGATAAGACTTGAAAGTGAATAATAACACATGTAACATACAATACAGTTAGTAACACATGTAACACACAATACAGAGAGTAATACATGTAACGCAGTAAGTAACACATGTAACACACAATACAGATAGTTATACATGTAACACAAAGTTAGTAACACATGTAACACACAATATAGTTAGTAACAGATGCAACACACAATACAGATAGAAACATATAACACACAAGACAGTTAGTAACGCATGTAACACAGAAGTGTTACCAATTAAGACAGATTTAGTGATTATGTCTCCCGTAACGTCATTCAATCAGTCTTAATTGGTAACATTAACAACTTGTTCCCAGGTCAGCTTCCAAGGCCCCCCCCCCCCCACACACAACCCACTGTACATCACAACATGTTGTATACATGTCTATGTACATCACAACATGTTGTATACATGTTTATGTACATCACAACATGTTGTATACATGTTTATGTACATCACAACATGTTGTATACATGTTTATGTACATCACAACATGTTGTATACATGTTTATGTACATCACAACATGTTGTATACATGTTTATGTACATCACAACATGTTGTATACATGTTTATGTACATCACAACATGTTGTATACATGTTTATGTACATCACAGCATGTTGTATACATGTTTATGTACATCACAACATGTTGTATACATGTTTATGTACATCACAACATGTTGTATACATGTTTATGTACATCACAACATGTTGTATACATGTTTATGTACATCACAGCATGTTGTATACATGATTATGTACATCACAACATGTTGTGTACATGTTTATGTACATCACAACATGTTGTGTACATGTTTATGTACATCACAACATGTTGTATACATGTTTATGTACATCACAACATCATGATGTTGACCCCTTCTATAAGAACAGGGTCATCATTCTTGTCCTCGTCTCCTGTATAGTGATGATAGAGAGGGTGTGTGTGAGGTGTGGGGGGGTTACGTACGTGAGCAGGGTTGTGTGTTGTATGTAAACAAAGTAGCGAAACACAACAACGTTAGTGAGTGAGGCACAGATGTAGAGAGACCTACTACGTCATAGTTGATCCGTAATCATGTGTAGTTATGATTGGTTGTGTTCATGGCTAACATAATCCGGAAATATAATAACTGTTGTAATCATAACTCCAGGTTGAAAATATTCTGTAGTTTACTTAGATTGCAACACCAGAACACATCAATGGTCTATATAAAGTTTCATAATGAAATGGAATTATAAAAATTAGGCAACATATGATGTCACATTGCTGGTGAATATACTCATGTGTTGTACTATGATGGTTGTGAGAACATGTGTTGTACTATGATGGTTGTGAGAACATGTGTTGTACTATGATGGTTGTGAGAACATGTCATGTGTTGTACTATGATGGTTGTGAGAACATGTCATGTGTTGTACTATGATGGTTGTGAGAACATGTCATGTGTTGTACTATGATGGTTGTGAGAACATGTCATGTGTTGTACTATGATGGTTGTGAGAACATGTCATGTGTTGTACTATGATGGTTGTGAGAACATGTGTTGTACTATGATGGTTGTGAGAACATGTCATGTGTTGTACTATGATGGTTGTGAGAACATGTGTTGTACTATGATGGTTGTGAGAACATGTCATGTGTTGTACTATGATGGTTGTGAGAACATGTGTTGTACTATGATGGTTGTGAGAACATGTCATGTGTTGTACTATGATGGTTGTGAGAACATGTCATGTGTTGTACTATGATGGTTGTGAGAACATGTGTTGTACTATGATGGTTGTGAGAACATGTCATGTGTTGTACTATGATGGTTGTGAGAACATGTGTTGTACTATGATGGTTGTGAGAACATGTCATGTGTTGTACTATGATGGTTGTGAGAACATGTCATGTGTTGTACTATGATGGTTGTGAGAACATGTGTTGTACTATGATGGTTGTGAGAACATGTGTTGTACTATGATGGTTGTGAGAACATGTGTTGTACTATGATGGTTGTGAGAACATGTCATGTATTGTACTATGATGGTTGTGAGAACATGTCATGTGTTGTACTATGATGGTTGTGAGAACATGTGTTGTACTATGATGGTTGTGAGAACATGTGTTGTACTATGATGGTTGTGAGAACATGTCATGTATTGTACTATGATGGTTGTGAGAACATGTCATGTGTTGTACTATGATGGTTGTGAGAACATGTGTTGTACTATGATGGTTGTGAGAACATGTCATGTGTTGTACTATGATGGTTGTGAGAACATGTCATGTGTTGTACTATGATGGTTGTGAGAACATGTCATGTGTTGTACTATGATGGTTGTGAGAACATGTGTTGTACTATGATGGTTGTGAGAACATGTCATGTGTTGTACTATGATGGTTGTGAGAACATGTGTTGTACTATGATGGTTGTGAGAACATGTCATGTGTTGTACTATGATGGTTGTGAGAACATGTCATGTGTTGTACTATGATGGTTGTGAGAACATGTGTTGTACTATGATGGTTGTGAGAACATGTGTTGTACTATGATGGTTGTGAGAACATGTCATGTGTTGTACTATGATGGTTGTGAGAACATGTCATGTGTTGTACTATGATGGTTGTGAGAACATGTCATGTGTTGTACTATGATGGTTGTGAGAACATGTCATGTGTTGTACTATGATGGTTGTGAGAACATGTGTTGTACTATGATGGTTGTGAGAACATGTGTTGTACTATGATGGTTGTGAGAACATGTCATGTGTTGTACTATGATGGTTGTGAGAACATGTGTTGTACTATGATGGTTGTGAGAACATGTGTTGTACTATGATGGTTGTGAGAACATGTCATGTGTTGTACTATGATGGTTGTGAGAACATGTGTTGTACTATGATGGTTGTGAGAACAGGTCATGTGTTGTACTATGATGGTTGTGAGAACATGTGTTGTACTATGATGGTTGTGAGAACATGTCATGTGTTGTACTATGATGGTTGTGAGAACAGGTCATGTGTTGTACTATGATGGTTGTGAGAACATGTGTTGTACTATGATGGTTGTGAGAACATGTGTTGTACTATGATGGTTGTGAGAACATGTCATGTGTTGTACTATGATGGTTGTGAGAACATGTCATGTGTTGTAATGTGATGGTTGTGAGAACATGTCATGTGTTGTACTATGATGGTTGTGAGAACATGTCATGTGTTGTACTATGATGGTTGTGAGAACATGTCATGTGTTGTACTATGATGGTTGTGAGAACATGTCATGTGTTGTACTATGATGGTTGTGAGAACATGTCATGTGTTGTACTATGATGGTTGTGAGAACATGTCATGTGTTGTACTATGATGGTTGTGAGAACATGTCATGTGTTGTACTATGATGGTTGTGAGAACATGTCATGTGTTGTACTATGATGGTTGTGAGAACATGTCATGTGTTGTACTATGATGGTTGTGAGAACATGTCATGTGTTGTACTATGATGGTTGTGAGAACATGTCATGTGTTGTACTATGATGGTTGTGAGAACATGTGTTGTACTATGATGGTTGTGAGAACATGTGTTGTACTATGATGGTTGTGAGAACATGTCATGTGTTGTACTATGATGGTTGTGAGAACATGTCATGTGTTGTACTATGATGGTTGTGAGAACATGTGTTGTACTATGATGGTTGTGAGAACAGGTCATGTGTTGTACTATGATGGTTGTGAGAACATGTGTTGTACTATGATGGTTGTGAGAACATGTCATGTGTTGTACTATGATGGTTGTGAGAACATGTGTTGTACTATGATGGTTGTGAGAACATGTGTTGTACTATGATGGTTGTGAGAACATGTCATGTGTTGTACTATGATGGTTGTGAGAACATGTGTTGTACTATGATGGTTGTGAGAACATGTGTTGTACTATGATGGTTGTGAGAACATGTCATGTGTTATGATGGTTGTGAGAACATGTCATGTGTTGTACTATGATGGTTGTGAGAACATGTCATGTGTTGTACTATGATGGTTGTGAGAACATGTGTTGTACTATGATGGTTGTGAGAACATGTCATGTGTTGTACTATGATGGTTGTGAGAACATGTCATGTGTTGTACTATGATGGTTGTGAGAACATGTCATGTGTTGCACAGTGGCGGTGCAACACAACTCTAGTGTTGTGTGTGTTATTGTAGCACAGATGTGTTCAGTGTTGTAATATATCGTAGTGGACAACCAACACTGTAGGTTGACTTTACCTGGTCAGGTGTGTACCTGGTCAGAGTCAGGTCTTTATAGTTACTGTGTCACGCGTGTGTGTGTGTGTGTGTGTGTGTGTGTGTGTGTGTGTGTGTGTACCTGGTCAGAGTCAGGTCTTTATAGTTACTGTGTCACGTGTGTGTGTGTGTGTGTGTGTGTGTGTGTGTACCTGGTCAGAGTCAGGTCTTTATAGTTACTGTGTCACGTGTGTGTGTGTGTGTGTGTGTGTGTGTGTGTGTGTGTGTGTGTACCTGGTCAGAGTCAGGTCTTTATAGTTACTGTGTCACGTGTGTGTGTGTGTGTGTGTGTGTGTGTGTACCTGGTCAGAGTCAGGTCTTTATAGTTACTGTGTCACGCGTGTGTGTGTGTGTGTGTGTGTGTGTGTGTGTGTGTGTGTGTGTACCTGGTCAGAGTCAGGTCTTTATAGTTACTGTGTCACGTGTGTGTGTGTGTGTGTGTGTGTGTGTGTGTACCTGGTCAGAGTCAGGTCTTTATAGTTACTGTGTCACGTGTGTGTGTGTGTGTGTGTGTGTGTGTGTGTGTGTGTGTGTGTACCTGGTCAGAGTCAGGTCTTTATAGTTACTGTGTCACGTGTGTGTGTGTGTGTGTGTGTGTGTGTGTGTGTGTGTGTGTGTGTGTGTGTGTGTGTACCTGGTCAGAGTCAGGTCTTTATAGTTACTGTGTCACGTGTGTGTGTGTGTGTGTGTGTGTGTGTGTGTGTGTGTACCTGGTCAGAGTCAGGTCTTTATAGTTACTGTGTCACGTGTGTGTGTGTGTGTGTGTGTGTGTGTGTACCTGGTCAGAGTCAGGTCTTTATAGTTACTGTGTCACGTGTGTGTGTGTGTGTGTGTGTGTGTGTGTGTGTGTGTGTGTGTGTACCTGGTTAGAGTCAGGTCTTTATAGTTACTGTGTCACGTGTGTGTGTGTGTGTGTGTGTGTGTGTGTGTGTGTGTGTGTGTGTGTACCTGGTCAGAGTCAGGTCTTTGTAGTTACTGTGTCACGTGTGTGTGTGTGTGTGTGTGTGTGTGTGTGTGTGTGTGTGTGGCAGGTGTGTGAGTGTTGTAGTGCTAATAACTCGTGTATTTTTGGTGCCGCAGTTACGACGGTCGCCGCATGCGGGAGGACGTGCACATGTTGGATGGTCAGGTCAGCGTGAGCCGCGGCACAGCCAGCCTGACCTTGACCCAGGTCACGCTCCTCCACGCGGGTCAGTACGAATGTCGGGTCGAGTTCTTCCACTCCCCCAGCCACACGAGCCTAGTCAACCTGACTGTGGTAGGTGAGTAGACCACACCACCCCAGCCACACGAGCCTAGTCAACCTGACTGTGGTAGGTGAGTAGACCACACCACCCCAGCCACACGAGCCTAGTCAACCTGACTGTGGTAGGTGAGTAGACCACACCACCCCAGCCAAACGAGCCTAGTCAACCTGACTGTGGTAGGTGAGTAGACCACACCACCCCAGCCACACGAGCCTAGTCAACCTGACTGTGGTAGGTGAGTAGACCACACCACCCCAGCCACACGAGCCTAGTCAACCTGACTGGTAGGTGAGTAGACCACACAATCCCAGCCACACGAGCCTGGTCAACCTGACTGTGGTAGGTGAGTAGACCACACCATCCCAGCCACACGAGCCTAGTCAACCTGACTGTGGTAGGTGAGTAGACCACACCACCCCAGCCACACGAGCCTAGTCAACCTGACTGTGGTAGGTAAGTAGACCACATCATCCCAGCCACACGAGCCTAGTCAACCTGGCTGTGGTAGGTGAGTAGACCACACCACCCCAGCCACACGAGCCTGGTCAACCTGACTGTGGTAGATGAGTAGACCACACCACCCCAGCCACACGAGCCTAGTCAACCTGACTGTGGTAGGTAAGTAGACCACACAATCCCAGCCACACGAGCCTAGTCAACCTGGCTGTGGTAGGTGAGTAGACCACACCACCCCAGCCACACGAGCCTGGTCAACCTGACTGTGGTAGATGAGTAGACCACACCACCCCAGCCACACGAGCCTGGTCAACCTGACTGTGGTAGGTGAGTAGACCACACCACCCCAGCCACACGAGCCTAGTCAACCTGACTGTGGTAGGTGAGTAGACCACACCACCCCAGCCACACGAGTCTGGTCAGTCACACTCACACTATGGTTAGTACGGCACACTCACACTATGGTCAGTACGTCACATTCACACTATGGTCAGCACGCCACACTCACACTAGGTTCAACACGTCACACTCACACTATGGTCAGCACGTCACATTCACACTAGGGTCAGCACGTCACACTCACACTAGGTTCAACACGTCACACTCACACTATGGTCAGTACGTCACACTCACACTAGGGTCAGCACGTCACACTCACACTAGGGTCAGCACGTCACACTCACACTAGGGTCAACACGTCACACTCACACTAGGGTCAGTACGTCACACTCACACTATGGTCAGTACATCACACTCACACTAGGGTCAGCACGTCACACTCACACTAGGGTCAGCACGTCACACTCACACTAGGGTCAGCACGTCACACTCACACTATGGTCAGTACGTCACACTCACACTAGGGTCAGTACGCCACACTCACACTAGGGTCAACACGTCACACTCACACTAGGGTCAACACGTCACACTCACACTAGGGTCAGTACGTCACACTCACACTAGGGTCAACACGCCACACTCACACTAGGTTCAGTACGCCACACTCACACTAGGGTCAGCACGTCACACTCACACTACGGTCAGTACATCACACTCACACTAGGGTCAGCACGTCACACTCACACTAGGGTCAGCACGTCACACTCACACTAGGGTCAGCACGTCACACTCACACTAGGGTCAGTACGTCACACTCACACTAGGGTCAGCACGTCACACTCACACTACGGTCAGTACATCACACTCACACTAGGGTCAGTACGTCACACTCACACTATGGTCAGTACATCACACTCACACTAGGGTCAGTACATCACACTCACACTATGGTCAGTACATCACACTCACACTAGGGTCAGCACGTCACACTCACACTAGGTTCAGTATGATATCACATCATTAATGATAATAATTCATGAGTTACCAGTAACTGAAGGTAATTACTGTATAACTTCTATGACCACTTGAGAATATACAGTGGTCAACCACCACGTCAACCCAGATATGACACATGAAAACCTCATGTAACCCCAAGATCAGCCATGATGTATAGTCGTGTAACCTCACTTCGTACCTCAAGTGGTCACCCCACACACACACACACACATTCCTTGAACCTCGACAGCCACTGACGAAGGCTGGATCTTTGTCACATTTGAGGAATATTGTATAGTTTCAGTGGTAATTATTGACACCTGCACCTCCAGTGTTCACACCTGCACCTCCAGTGTTCACACCTGCACCTCCAGTGTTCACACCTGCACCTCCAGTGTTCACACCAGACACACCTGCACCTCCAGTGTTCACACCTGCACCTCCAGTGTTCACACCAGACACACCTGCACCTCCAGTGTTCACACCTGCACCTCCAGTGTTCACACCTGCACCTCCAGTGTTCACACCAGACACACCTGCACCTCCAGTGTTCACACCTGCACCTCCAGTGTTCACACCAGACACACCTGCACCTCCAGTGTTCACACCTGCACCTCCAGTGTTCACACCTGCACCTCCAGTGTTCACACCAGCCACACCTGCACATCCAGTGTTCACACCTGCACCTCCAGTGTTCACACCTGCACCTCCAGTGTTCACACCAGACACACCTGCACCTCCAGTGTTCACACCTGCACCTCCAGTGTTCACACCTGCACCTCCAGTGTTCACACCAGACACACCTGCACCTCCAGTGTTCACACCTGCACCTCCAGTGTTCACACCTGCACCTCCAGTGTTCACACCTGCACCTCCAGTGTTCACACCAGACACACCTGCACCTCCAGTGTTCACACCAGACACACCTGCACCTCCAGTGTTCACACCAGACACACCTGCACCTCCAGTGTTTACACCTGCACCTCCAGTGTTCACACCTGCACCTCCAGTGTTCACACCAGACACACCTGCACCTCCAGTGTTCACACCTGCACCTCCAGTGTTCACACCAGACACACCTGCACCTCCAGTGTTTACCCCAGACACACCTGCACCTCCAGTGTTCACACCTGCACCTCCAGTGTTCACACCAGCCACACCTGCACCTCCAGTGTTCACACCTGCACCTCCAGTGTTCACACCTGCACCTCCAGTGTTCACACCTGCACCTCCAGTGTTCACACCTGCACCTCCAGTGTTCACACCTGCACCTCCAGTGTTCACACCAGACACACCTGCACCTCCAGTGTTTACCCCAGACACACCTGCCCTCCAGTGTTCACACCTGCACCTCCAGTGTTCACACCTGCACCTCCAGTGTTAGTGTTCACACCAGACACACCTGCACCTCCAGTGTTTACCCCAGACACACCTGCACCTCCAGTGTTCACACCTGCACCTCCAGTGTTCACACCTGCACCTCCAGTGTTCACACCATCTGTTATGTACGTGCGTATCACTGTCTGGGTCTGTTAACCATCTGTTATGTGCGTATGTACGTGCGTACGTATCACTGTCTGTGTCTGTTAAGAGTCTGTTATGTGCGTATGTACGTACGTATCACTGTCTGGGTCTGTTAACCATCTGTTATGTGCGTATGTACGTACGTGCGTATCATTGTCTGGGTCTGTTAACCATCTGTTATGTACGTACGTACGTATCACTGTCTGTGTCTGTTAACCATCTGTTATGTGCGTATGTACGTACGTACGTGTGTCTGTGTCTGTTAAGAGTCTGTTACATATTCAGTTTCAGTAAACATGGTCGACTAATGAGTTTTTGTTTGGTTGGATAAAATATTCATAATTTGCTTTATTATTTATGTATCTTGTTTACCTTCTTCCTCTACTTATATTACTTATTGACTTCTTCACTTACAAGTTGGCTCTACGGAGTTTACCAGGTACAAGTTGGGTTTACCAGCTACAAGCTGGCTCTACCGAGTTTCTGGGTTTACCAGTTACAAGCTGGCTCTACGGGGTTTACCAGCTACAAGTTGAGTGTACTGGGTTTACCAGTTACAAGCTGGCTCTACTGGGTTTACCAGCTACAAGTTGGGTGTACTGGGTTTACCAGTTACAAGCTGGCTCTACGGAGTTTACCAGCTACAAGTTGGGTGTACTGGGTTTACCAGTTACAAGTTGGGTGTACGGGTTTACCAGTTACAAGCTGGCTCTACTGGGTTTACCAGTTACAAGTTGGGTGTATTCATGATGTATACATGTGGCACGACATGTTTCGTGGAGACAATCATCATTATGTGGTATACATAAAGTTGTATACATCAACACCAACACATGTACGGCCTGTCATCGCCATGTTAATGTATACAATGGGTTGTGTGGAGTGTGTCCACCTGGTTAACGAAATGTGTTCAATTATTCTACTTATATTATTGTGTCTTGATAATTGTCTCATAATGATTTGGTTAATGCTAGAATGGGTTTTAAAATTACCTGGGGACAAATTAAAGTTCTTAGTATTAGCAATTAAGACAGATTCAATGACGTTACGTGTGACATAATCAGCAGAGGGCTATAAAATAACGGGATTTTCAAGATCTATGGCCAAGGTGGTCATCATTTTCATCATGACAATGTTTAGCGATGGCATTTTTGTGGTCATCCCTGAATGACGGTGCCAATAACATCTCTCCCTTACAGTTTGATCTGTCTGGCCAATATAAATATATTGACATGCCTTCCATTTGACGACGTAAACACTCCCAATTGTTGCATGATTTGGTCTACTATTCATTAAGGTCTTACTGATGGTGTTATTGTACTGGAAAGCAACATTACAAGCAATGTTTGTTTACAACATGTCTTAGATTAGCTAAGTTGGGATAATAGGGCAACATTAAACATTTAGACTTATCCTTATTTGTGACATTTTTGTTACAAGAAACATAAAATGTCTTCCTAACTTTCCAGTAAACTTTGTTCACAAACCAATTGTGATAATATAACTGCCTAACGATACGTCTTATATAATTGAGATGGCGTAACTCCAGTCAATACAATGATCATAGTTTTTTTTACGTGATTAAACAAGGCATTTGATTCTTGTCCTGTTCTTATACTACATTTATATTACTTAAGTCTAACAGAAAGATTCTTACCAGTCTGACCAACATGAAACATATTACAATTTGTACATGGCACTCTATGAACACATCCTGCGGAAGTTTCTCTTGAGTTTCTGATTAAGATATTATTTATAGTTATGTTGTGAGAATAGGGCAAGACTAAACATTTAGACTTATCCTTATTTGTCACATTTTTGTTACAAGAAACATTAAATGTCTTCCTAACTTTCCAGTAAACTTTGTTCACAAACCAATTGTGATAATATAACTGCCTAACGATACGTCTTATATGACTACATTCATCATGACTACATTCATAGACATAACTACAGACATTTTGATACAAGTATCATGTACTGAGAAATAATGAATATAATAACTCTCACAGTTGGTAGGTTTCATGTAGATATTAAAGGACAATTGTTCTATTTATCAACACATCTAGGAAGGCCACTTTGCCTTCTTCTTCCCATTCCATCTTGAATTTGATGTTGGCTGGATGTTATTTGATTCATTAAAGAAAACATCACAGTCTAGGGAAGATGGCCACAAGGGCCACACATCATCCACGGATCTAAGCCAAATTCTTGGATTATTACTCATAAAAGTTAGTTTCAGTCACAAAATATTCCATAAGTTAATGAGACTAAGGCAATTTCCCATGACTGTCTAGACCAAATTTCTGGCTGCAAAAAAATCAGCTTCAGCGTCTTGAAAACCATTATAGAAAACAATATAGGGAACCATATAGGAAACATTATACGTAAGGATCTTTCTGGTAGACTGAGGCAATGTAGTATAAGAACGGGACAAGAATCAAATGCCTTGTTTAATCACGTTAAAAACTACGATCATTGTATTGACTGGAATAATGCAATCTCAGTTATCAACTCTAACTCTTGCACCACGAGAAATATCATTGAATATTCTATTATTAGAAAGACAAAGAATTGTAACGTTAATAGTAGTGAAGGTCTATACAAATTGGATAACTTTATTGTTGATATAAGTTGTAAACAATGCACCTTCTTGTCCACATAATAAGTTTATGATAAGCTCGTTGTCTGTCTTGGACAATCACATGTTTACCAAATGGCGTCCTAGCTACGTCTCTTCGTTGTATATCAACTGATTGTTATATTTCTCTCTTGTGTCTTCCCTGATGATGTGATTATTACACGAAAGTGCACTTGGGAACTTATCGTGTTTCATTTTCTCCGTGGACTCATAGGAAAATATATACATATTGTTAATTGATAGACGCGCGAAAGAGAGACTTTTGGATGTAGATGTGCTGAGAGGTGCAACTGGAGGAATGTCAGATCATTATCTTGTGGAGGCGAAGATGAAGATTTGTAGAGGTTTTCAGAAAAGAAGAATGTTGGGGTGAAGAGATTGGTGAGAGTAAGTGAGCATGGGAAGGAGACTTGTGTGAGGAAGTACCAGGAGAGACTAAGTGCAGGATGGGAAAAGATAAGAGCAAAGGACGTAAGGGGAGTGGGGGAGGAATGGGATGTATTTAGGGAAGCAGTGATGGCCTGCGCATAAGATGCTTGTGGCATGAGAAACGTGGGAGGTGCGCAGATTAGAAAGGGTAGTGAGTGGTGGGATGAAGAAGTAAGATTATTAGTGAAAGAGAAGAGAGAGGCATTTGGACGATTTTTCCAGGGAATTAGTGCAAATGAGTGGGAGATGTATAAAAGAAAGAGGCAGGAGGTCAAGAGAAAGGTGCAAGAGGTGAAAAAGAGGGCAAATGAGAGTTGGGGTGAGAGAGTATTGTTAAATTTTAGGAAGAATAAAAAGATGTTTTGGAAGGAAGTAAATAAAGTGCGTAAAGAAGAGAACAAATGGGAGCATCGGTGAAAGGGGCAAATGGGGAGGTAATAACAAGTAGTGGTGATGTGAGAAGGAGATGGAGTGAGTATTTTGAAGGTTTGTTGAATGTGTTTGATAATAGAGCGGCAGATATAGGGTGTTTTGATCGAGGTGGTGTGCAAAGTGAGAGGGAAAATGATTTGGTAAACAGAGAAGAGGTAGTAAAAGCTTTGCGGAAGATGAAAGCCGGCAAGGCGGTGGGTTTGGATGGTATTGCAGTGGAATTTATCCAAAAAGAGGCGACTTTGTTGTTGACTGGTTGGTGAGGATATTTAATGTATGTATGATTCATGGTGAGGTGCCTGAGGATTGGCGGAATGCGTGCATAGTGCCATTGTACAAAGGCAAAGGGGATAAGAGTGAGTGCTCAAATTACAGAGGTATAAGTTTGTTGAGTATTCCTGGTAAATTATATGGGAGGGTATTGATTGAGAGGGTGAAGGCATGTACAGAGCATCAGATTGGGGAAGAGCAGTGTGGTTTCAGAAGTGGTAGAGGATGTGTGGATCAGGTGTTTGCTTTGAAGAATGTATGTGAGAAATACTTAGAAAAGCAAATGGATTTGTATGTAGCATTTATGGATCTGGAGAAGGCATATGATAGAGTTGATAGAGATGCTCTGTGGAAGGTATTAAGAATATATGGTGTGGGAGGCAAGTTGTTAGAAGCAGTGAAAAGTTTTTATCGAGGATGTAAAGCACGTGTATGTGTAGGGAGAGAGGAAAGTGATTGGTTCTCAGTGAATGTAGGTTTGTGGCAGGGGTGTATGATGTCTCCATGGTTGTTTAATTTGTTTTTGGATGGGGTTGTTAGGGAGGTGAATTCAAGAGGTTTGGAAAGAGGAGCGAGTATGCAGTCTGTTGTGGATGAGAGGGCTTGGGAAGTGAGTCAATTGTTGTTCGCTGATGATACAGCGTTAGTGGCTGATTCGGGTGAGAAACTGCAGAAGCTAGTGACTGAGTTTGGTAAAGTGTGTGAAAGAAGAAAGTTGAGAGTAAATGTGAATAAGAGCAAGGTTATTAGGTACAGTAGGGTTGATGGACAAGTCAATTGGGAGGTAAGTTTGAATGGAGAAAAACTGGAGGAAGTGAAGTGTTTTAGATATCTGGGAGTGGATTTGGCAGCGGATGGAACCATGGAAGCGGAAGTGAATCATAGGGTGGGGGAGGGGGCGAAAGTTCTGGGAGCGTTGAAGAATGTGTGGAAGGCGAGAACATTATCTCGGAAAGCAAAAATGGGTATGTTTGAAGGAACAGTGGTTCCAACAATGTTGTATGGTTACGAGGCGTGGGGTATGGATAGAGCTGTGCGGAGGAGGGTGGATGTGCTGGAAATGAAATGTTTGAGGACAATGTGTGGTGTGAGGTGGTTTGATCGAGTAAGTGATGAAAGGGTAAGAGAGATGTGTGGAAATAAAAAGAGTGTGGTTGAGAGAGCAGAAGAGGGTGTTTTGAAATGGTTTGGTCACATGGAGAGAATGAGTGAGGAAAGATTGACCAAGAGGATATATATGTCAGAGGTGGAGGGAACGAGGAGAAGTGGGAGACCAAATTGGAGGTGGAAAGATGGAGTGAAAAAGATTTTGAGCGATCGGGGCCTGAACATGCAGGAGGATGAAAGGCGTGCAAGTAACAGAGTGAATTGGAACGATGTGGTATACCGGGGTCGACGTGCTGTCAATGGATTGAACCAGGGCATGTGAAGCGTCTGGGGTAAACCATGGAAAGTTCTGTGGGGCCTGGATGTGGAAAGCTGTGGTTTTGGTGCATTATTACATGACAGCTAGAGACTGAGAGTGAACGAATGTGGCCTTTGTTGTCTTTTTCTAGCGTTACCTCGCTCGCATGCGAGGGGAGGGGGTTTGTCATTTCATGTGTGGCGGGGTGGCGACGGGAATGAATAAAGGCAGCAATTATGAATCATGTACATGTGTATATATGTATATGTCTGTGTATGTATATGTATGTATACGTTGAAAGGTATAGGTATGTATATGTGTGTGTGTGTGTGTGTGTGTGTGTGTGTGTGTGTGTGTGTGTGTGTGTGTGTGTGTGGACGTGTATGTATATAAATGTGTATGTGGGTGGGTTAGGCCATTCTTTCGTCTGTTTCCTTGCGCTACCTCCCTAACGCGGGTGACAGCGACAAAGTATAATAATGATGATAATGTATGTAAATACATATTCCTATATGTCCACAGGAAATGAGACACGACAAGTTCCCAAGTGCACTTTCGTGTAATAATCACATCATTAGGGGAGACACAAGAGAGAAATATAACAGTCAGTTGATGATATACAAGAAAGAGACGTAGTATGTTACAGTATGACTGCAGTAAACACACGCTGGCGGAACTCGGTCAAAGTCTGTTGACCTTCTGACCTTTCCTTCATGAGTGACCTCAGTTGTCACCAACAAATTACGTACGTACAGAATTTTCTGTTGATTACCGTTATAAAGATCCAGCAATAAGGTAATTACATCGATCAACGAGGCAGTAAATAGTGATTTCTGACGCTGTTACTGCTGGACGGTGATGTGTTGTGTGGGATAGTAGCAAAGATAGTCTACCAGGAGATGGGAAGGTGGATAGTAACCAGGATTACAGAGATAACAGGGAGAGAAGGATGAGATAAGAGATAACAGAGTGAAGGATGAGACAAGAGATAACAGGGAGAGAAGGATGAGATAAGAGATAACAGAGTGAAGGATGAGACAAGAGATAACAGAGAGAGTGAAGGATGAGACAAGAGATAACAGAGACAGTGAAGGATGAGACAAGAGATAACAGAGAGAGTGAAGGATGATATAAGAGATAACAGAGAGAGTGAAGAATGATATAAGAGATAACAGAGAGAGTGAAGGATGATATAAGACATAACAGAGAGAGTGAAGGATGAGACAAGAGATAACAGAGAGATTGAAGGATGAGACAAGAGATAACAGAGAGATTGAAGGATGAGACAAGAGATAATAGAGAGATTGAAGGATGAGACAAGAGATAATAGAGAGATTGAAGGATGAGACAAGAGATAACAGAGAGAGTGAAGGATGAGACAAGAGATAACAGAGAGAGTGAAGGATGAGACAAGAGATAACAGAGAGAGTGAAGGATGAGACAAGAGATAACAGAGAGAGTGAAGGATGATATAAGAGATAACAGAGAGAGTGAAGGATGATATAAGAGATAACAGAGAGAGTGAAGGATGAGACAAGAGATAACAGAGAGATTGAAGGATGAGACAAGAGATAACAGAGAGAGTGAAGGATGAGACAAGAGATAACAGAGAGAGTGAAGGATGAGACAAGAGATAACAGAGACAGTGAATGATGAGACAAGAGATAACAGAGAGAGTGAAGGATGATATAAGAGATAACAGAGACAGTGAAGGATGAGACAAGAGATAACAGAGAGAGTGAAGGATGATATAAGAGATAACAGAGAGAGTGAAGGATGAGACAAGAGATAACAGAGAGAGTGAAGGATGATATAAGAGATAACAGAGAGAGTGAAGGATGATATAAGAGATAACAGGGAGAGTGAAGGATGAGACAAGAGATAACAGAGAGAGTGAAGGATGATATAAGAGATAACAGAGAGAGTGAAGGATGAGACAAGAGATAACAGAGAGAGTGAAGGATGATATAAGAGATAACAGAGAGAGTGAAGGATGATATAAGAGATAACAGAGAGAGTGAAGGATGAGACAAGAGATAACAGAGAGAGTGAAGGATGAGACAAGAGATAACAGAGAGAGTGAAGGATGATACAAGAGATAACAGAGAGAGTGAAGGATGAGACAAGAGATAACAGAGAGAGTGAAGGATGATATAAGAGATAAGAGATTCCGTCTCATAGCATGGCTGAGTGGTATGATGTACCAGAGTGTACCACATACTGGACTGTGTTACGCATGATAAGATGTTTGGTGGATGATAACATATCATTGTGGTGTAACATGTTATCATACGACTATACTGTCATCATGTAAGTGGTGTTGTAGTGGTAAAATGACCTGTCATCATGTAAGTGGTGTTGTAGTGGTAAGGTGACCTGTCATCATGTAAGTGGTGTTGTAGTGGTAAGGTGACCTGTCATCATGTAAGTGGTGTTGTAGTGGTAAGGTGACCTGTCATCATGTAAGTGGTGTTGTAGTGGTAAGGTGACTTGTCATCATGTAAGTGGTGTTGTAGTGGTAAGGTAACCTGTCATCATGTAAGTGGTGTTGTAGTGGTAAGGTGACCTGTCATCATGTAAGTGGTGTTGTAGTGGTAAGGTGACCTGTCATCATGTAAGTGGTGTTGTAGTAGTAAGGTGACCTGTCATCATGTAAGTGGTGTTGTAGTGGTAAGGTGACCTGTCATCATGTAAGTGGTGTTCTAGTGGTAAGGTGACCTGTCATCATGTAAGTGGTGTTGTAGTGGTAAGGTGACCTGTCATCATGTAAGTGGTGTTGTAGTGGTAAGGTGACCTGTCATCATGTAAGTGGTGTTGTAGTGGTAAGGTGACCTGTCATCATGTAAGTGGTGTTCTAGTGGTAAGGTGACCTGTCATCATGTAAGTGGTGTTGTAGTGGTAAGGTGACCTGTCATCATGTAAGTGGTGTTCTAGTGGTAAGGTGACCTGTCATCATGTAAGTGGTGTTGTAGTAGTAAGGTGACCTGTCATCATGTAAGTGGTGTTGTAGTGGTAAAGTGACCTGTCATCATGTAAGTGGTGTTGTAGTGGTAAGGTGACCTGTCATCATGTAAGTGGTGTTGTAGTGGTAAGGTGACCTGTCATCATGTAAGTGGTGTTCTAGTGGTAAGGTGACCTGTCATCATGTAAGTGGTGTTGTAGTAGTAAGGTGACCTGTCATCATGTAAGTGGTGTTGTAGTGGTAAGGTGACCTGTCATCATGTAAGTGGTGTTGTAGTAGTAAGGTGACCTGTCATCATGTAAGTGGTGTTGTAGTGGTAAGGTGACCTGTCATCATGTAAGTGGTGTTGTAGTGGTAAGGTGACCTGTCATCATGTAAGTGGTGTTGTAGTGGTAAGGTGACCTGTCATCATGTAAGTGGTGTTGTAGTAGTAAGGTGACCTGTCATCATGTAAGTGGTGTTGTAGTGGTAAGGTGACCTGTCATCATGTAAGTGGTGTTCTAGTGGTAAGGTGACCTGTCATCATGTAAGTGGTGTTGTAGTGGTAAGGTGACCTGTCATCATGTAAGTGGTGTTGTAGTGGTAAGGTGACCTGTCATCATGTAAGTGGTGTTGTAGTGGTAAGGTGACCTGTCATCATGTAAGTGGTGTTGTAGTGGTAAGGTGACCTGTCATCATGTAAGTGGTGTTGTAGTGGTAAGGTGACCTGTCATCATGTAAGTGGTGTTGTAGTGGTAAGGTGACCTGTCATCATGTAAGTGGTGTTGTAGTGGTAAGGTGACCTGTCATCATGTAAGTGGTGTTGTAGTGGTAAGGTGACCTGTCATCATGTAAGTGGTGTTGTAGTGGTAAGGTGACCTGTCATCATGTAAGTGGTGTTGTAGTGGTAAGGTGACCTGTCATCATGTAAGTGGTGTTGTAGTGGTAAGGTGACCTGTCATCAGTAAGTGGTGTTGTAGTGGTAAGGTGACCTGTCATCATGTAAGTGGTGTTGTAGTGGTAAGGTGACCTGTCATCATGTAATGGTGTTGTAGTGACTGTCATCGTGGGAGGGTGTCCTCACTACAGAGACCGCCTCTTATGGTGGTCTAGTGCCGTATACTGTTACTAAGGTGTCTTGTCTGTGTTATAGATGCTTACTGCTGGTCCAAACGTAGTTACCTGCTAGTTACTAATGCTGTACTGCTGTTACTAACGCTGTACTGCAGTTACTAATGCTGTATTGCTGTTACTAATGCTGTACTGCTGTTACTAATGCTGTACTGCTGTTACTAATGCTGTACTGCTGTTACTAATGCTGTACTGCTGTTACTAATGCTGTACTGCTGTTACTAATGCTGTACTGCTGTTACTAATGCTGTACTGCTGTTACTATGCTGTACTGCTGTTAATTATGCTGTATTGCTGTTACTAATGCTGTACTGCTGTTACTAATGCTGTACTGCTGTTACTAATGCTGTATTGCTGTTACTAGTGTTATGCTGCTGTTACTAATGCTGTACTGCTGTTACTAACGCTGTACTGCTGTTACTAGTGTTATGCTGCTGTTACTAATGCTGTACTGCTGTTACTAGTGTTATGCTGCTGTTACTAATGCTGTACTGCTGTTACTAGTGCTGTACTGCTGTTACTAATGCTGTACTGTGTTACTAATGCTGTACTGCTGTTACTAATGCTGTACTGTGTTACTAATGCTGTACTGCTGTTACTAGTGTTATGCTGCTGTTACTAATGCTGTACTGTGTTACTAATGCTGTACTGCTGTTACTAATGCTGTACTGCTGTTACTAGTGTTATGCTGCTGTTACTAATACTGTACTGCTGTTGCTAATGCTGTACTGCTGTTACTACTGCTGTACTGCTGTTACTAATGCTGTATTGTTGTTACTAATGCTGTACTGCTGTTACTAGTGTTATGCTGCTGTTACTAATGCTGTACTGTGTTACTAATGCTGTATTGCTGTTACTAATGCTGTATGCTGTTACTAGTGTTATGCTGCTGTTACTAATGCTGTACTGCTGTTACTAATTCTGTACTGCTGTTACTAATGCTGTACTGCTGTTAATAATGCTGTATTGCTGTTACTAATGCTGTACTGCTGTTACTAATGCTGTACTGCTGTTACTAATGCTGTATTGCTGTTACTAGTGTTATGCTGCTGTTACTAATGCTGTACTGTTGTTACTAATGCTGTACTGCTGTTACTAGTGTTATGCTGCTGTTACTAATGCTGTACTGCTGTTACTAATGCTGTACTGCTGTTACTAATGCTGTACTGCTGTTACTAATGCTGTACTGCTGTTACTAATGCTGTACTGCTGTTACTAATGCTGTACTGCTGTTACTAATGCTGTACTGCTGTTACTAGTGTTATGCTGCTGTTACTAATGCTGTACTGCTGTTACTAGTGTTATGCTGCTGTTACTAATGCTGTACTGCTGTTACTAGTGCTGTACTGTGTTACTAATGCTGTACTGTGTTACTAATGCTGTACTGTGTTACTAATGCTGTACTGCTGTTACTAGTGTTATGCTGCTGTTACTAATGCTGTACTGCTGTTACTAGTGCTGTACTGTGTTACTAATGCTGTACTGTGTTACTAATGCTGTACTGTGTTACTAATGCTGTACTGTGTTACTAATGCTGTACTGTGTTACTAATGCTGTACTGCTGTTACTAGTGTTATGCTGCTGTTACTAATGCTGTATTGCTGTTACTAGTGTTATGCTGCTGTTACTAATGCTGTACTGCTGTTACTAGTGTTATGCTGCTGTTACTAATGCTGTACTGTGTTACTAATGCTGTACTGCTGTTACTAATGCTGTACTGCTGTTACTAATGCTGTACTGTGTTACTAATGCTGTACTGCTGTTACTAATGCTGTACTGTCTGTTACCCCATCACCACTGTCATACCCCATCACCACTGTGAGTACCCCATCACACATGTACTGTCAGTACCCCATCATCCACATGTACTGTGATACCCCATCACCACTGTCAGTATCCACCATCCACAATGTACTGTGAGTACCCCATCACCACTGTTCAGTACCCCATCACCACTGTCAGTACCCCACCATCCACATGTACGTGAGTACCCCATCACCACTGTCAGTACCACCACCACCATCCACATGTACTGTGGAGTACCCCATCATCCACATGTACTGTGAGTACCCCACCATCCACATGTACTGTGAGTACCCCATCATCCACATGTACTGTGAGTACCCCATCACCACTGTCAGTACCCCACCATCCACTGTGAGTACCCCATCACCACTGTCAGTACCCCACCATCCACATGTACTGTGAGTACCCCATCACCACTGTCAGTACCCCATCACCACTGTCAGTACCCCATCACCACATGTCGTGAGTACCCCACCATCCACATGTACTGTGAGTACCCCATCACCACTGTCAGTACCCCACCCACTCCACATGTACTGTGATACCCCATCACCACTGTCAGTACCCCATCACCACTGTCAGTACCCCACCATCCACATGTACTGTGAGTACCCCATCACCACTGTCAGTACCCCACCATCCACATGTACTGTGAGTACCCCATCACCACTGTCAGTACCCCATCACCACTGTCAGTACCCCACCATCCACATGTACTGTGAGTACCCCATCACCACTGTCAGTACCCCACCATCCACATGTACTGTGAGTACCCATCACCACTGTCAGTATCCCACCATCCACATGTACTGTGAGTACCCATCACCACTGTCAGTACCCCATCACCACTGTCAGTACCCCATCACCACTGTCAGTACCCCACCATCCACATGTACTGTGAGTACCCCATCCCCACTGTCAGTACCCCATCACCACTGTCAGTACCCCACCATAAACATGTACTGTCAGTACCCCATCACCACTGTCAGTACCCCACCATAAACATGTACTGTCAGTACCCCATCACCACTGTCAGTACCCCATCACCACTGTCAGTACCCCACCCTCCACATGTACTGTGAGTACCCCATCACCACTGTCAGTACCCCATCACCACATGTACTGTGAGTACCCCATCACCACTGTCAGTACCCCATCACCACTGTCAGTACCCCACCATAAACATGTACTGTCAGTACCCCATCACCACTGTCAGTACCCCATCACCACTGTCAGTACCCCACCATCCACATGTACTGTGAGTACCCCATCACCACTGTCAGTACCCCACCATCCACATGTACTGTGAGTACCCCATCACCACTGTCAGTACCCCACCATCCACATGTACTGTGAGTACCCCATCACCACAAGTACTGTGAGTACCCCAATCACCACTGTCAGTACCCCATCACCCACTTTCAGTACCCCAATCACCACTGTCAGTACCCACCATCCACATGTTACTGTGAGTACCCCCATCACCCAGATGTACTGTGGAGTACCCCATCACCACTGTCAGGCATACCCATCACCACTGTCAGTACCCATCACCACTGTCAGTACCCCACCATCCACCATGTACTGTGAGTACCCCATCACCACTGTCAGTACCCCATCACCACTGTCAGTACCCCATCACCACATGTACTGTGAGTACCCCATCATCCACATGTACTGTGAGTACCCCATCACCACTGTCCAGTACCCACCATACCACTGTGAGTACCCCATCACCACTGTCAGGTACCCCACCATCCACATGTACAGTGAGTACCCATCATCCACATGTACTGTGAGTACCCCCATCACCACTGCATCACAGGTACTGTGAGTACCCCATCACCACTGTCAGTACCCCATCACACTGTCAGTACCCCACCATCCACATGTACTGTGAGTACCCCATCACCACTGTCAGTACCCCATCACCACTGTCAGTACCCCACCATCCACATGTACTGTGAGTACCCCATCACCAGATGTACTGTGAGTACCCCATCACCACTGTCAGTACCCCATCACCACTGTCAGTATCCCACCATCCACATGTCGGAGTACCCCACCATTCCACCTTACTGTCAGTACCCCCCATCACCACTGTCGTGAGTACCCCATCACCACTGTACAGTGTACCCCATCACCACTGTCAGTACCCCACCATCCACGATGTACTGTGAGTACCCCATCACCACTTGTCATTACCCCATCATCCACATGTACTGTGAGTACCCCATCACCACTGTCAGTACCCCACCATCCACATGTACTGTGAGTACCCCATCACCACTGTCAGTACCCCACCATCCACATGTACTGTGAGTACCCCATCACCACTGTCAGTACCCCATCACCACTGTCAGTACCCCACCATCCACATGTACTGTGAGTACCCCATCACCACTGTCAGTACCCCACCATCCACATGTACTGTGAGTACCCCATCACCACTGTCAGTACCCCACCATCCACATGTACTGTGAGTACCCCATCACCACTGTCAGTACCCCACCATCCACATGTACTGTGAGTACCCCATCACCACTGTCAGTACCCCACCATCCACATGTACTGTGAGTACCCCATCACCACATGTACTGTGAGTACCCCATCACCACTGTCAGTACCCCACCATCCACATGTACTGTGAGTACCCCATCACCACTGTCAGTACCCCACCATCCACATGTACTGTGAGTACCCCATCACCATATGTACTGTCAGTACCCCATCACCACTGTCAGTACCCTATCACCACATGTACTGTGAGTACCCCATCGCCACTGTCAGTTCCCCACCATCCACATGTACTGTGAGTACCCCATCATCCACATGTACTGTGAGTACCCCATCACCACTGTCAGTACCCCACCATCCACATGTACTGTGAGTACCCTATCACCACTGTCAGTACCCCACCATCCACATGTACTGTGAGTACCCCATCACCACTGTCAGTACCCCATCACCACATGTACTGTGAGTACCCCATCATCCACATGTACTGTGAGTACCCCATCACCACATGTACTGTGAGTACCCCATCACCACTGTCAGTACCCCACCATCCACATGTACTGTGAGTACCCCATCATCCACATGTACTGTGAGTACCCCATCATCCAAATGTATTGTGAGTACCCCATCACAACCTGACACTCTTACTATGGCACCAATCACATACCATCTCCCATCACTGTAACTATGGCACCAGTCACATACCATCTCCCATCACTGTAACTATGGCACCAGTCACATACCATCTCCCATCACTGTAACTATGGCACCAGTCACATACCATCTCCCATCACTGTAACTATGGCACCAGTCACATACCATCTCCCATCACTGTAACTATGGCACCAGTCACATACCATCTCCCATCACTGTAACTATGGCACCAGTCACATACCATCTCCCATCACTGTAACTATGGCACCAGTCACATACCATCTCCCATCACTGTAACTATGGCAACAGTCACATACCATCTCCCATCACTGTAACTATGGCACCAGTCACATACCATCTCCCATCACTGTAACTATGGCACCAGTCACATACCATCTCCCATCACTGTAACTATGGCAACAGTCACATACCATCTCCCATCACTGTAACTATGGCACCAGTCACATACCATCTCCCATCACTGTAACTATGGCAACAGTCACATACCATCTCCCATCACTGTAACTATGGCAACAGTCACATACCATCTCCCATCACTGTAACTATGGCACCAGTCACATACCATCTCCCATCACTGTAACTATGGCACCAGTCACATACCATCTCCCATCACTGTAACTATGGCAACAGTCACATACCATCTCCCATCACTGTAACTATGGCACCAGTCACATACCATCTCCCATCACTGTAACTATGGCATCAGTCACATACCATCTCCCATCACTGTAACTATGGCACCAGTCACATACCATCTCCCATCACTGTAACTATGGCACCAGTCACATACCATCTCCCATCACTGTAACTATGGCAACAGTCACATACCATCTCCCATCACTGTAACTATGGCACCAGTCACATACCATCTCCCATCACTGTAACTATGGCAACAGTCACATACCATCTCCCATCACTGTAACTATGGCAACAGTCACATACCATCTCCCATCACTGTAACTATGGCAACAGTCACATACCATCTCCCATCACTGTAACTATGGCACCAGTCACATACCATCTCCCATCACTGTAACTATGGCACCAGTCACATACCATATCCCATCACTGTAACTATGGCAACAGTCACATACCATCTCCCATCACTGTAACTATGGCACCAGTCACATACCATCTCCCATCACTGTAACTATGGCACCAGTCACATACCATCTCCCATCACTGTAACTATGGCAACAGTCACATACCATCTCCCATCACTGTAACTATGGCACCAGTCACATACCATCTCCCATCACTAACTATGGCACCAGTCACATACCAGCTCCCATCACTGTAACTATGGCACCAGTCACATACCATCTCCCATCACTAACTATGGCACCAGTCACATACCAGCTCCCATCACTGTAACTATGGCACCAGTCACATACCATCTCCCATCACTGTAACTATGGCACCAGTCACATACCATCTCCCATCACTGTCTGTTGACCCATACATACGTCTGATCACATGTTATATGTTAACTTTGGAATATCATCTACATATTCACTTTATGGTTATCGAACAAGGAATGGTTGTAGAATATTTTGTTTTATGTGTTTATACGAGTATTACACACACACACACACACACACACACACACACATACACACACACACACACACATACACACACACACACACACACACACACACACATACACACACACATACACACACACACACACACACACACACACACACACACACACACAAACATACACGCACACACACACACACACACATACACACACACACACACACACACACACACACACACACACATACACACACACACACACACACACACACACACACACACACACACATACACACACACACACACACACACACACACTCACACACACACACACACACACACACATACACACACACACACACACACACACACACACACACACACACACACACACTAACATGATCTGAGTGTGAGATAGAAAATGGAAAGTGATCATTAGCCTAATTGCTCTCCAGTGGCCACTGATATTTGTGTTCTTCAACACAAGAATTGTGTTGTTGTACACTGACATCCATACTGCTGATACTGACGAGAAGGAGACAGGATACAGTTACACTGTGTACACTGACGGTAAGGAGACAGGATACAGTTACACTGTGTACACTGACGGTAAGGAGACAGGATACAGTTACACTGTGTACACTGAAGGTAGAGAGACAGGATATAGTTACACTGTGTACACTGACAGGAGGGAGACAGGATACAGTTACACTGTGGACAGTGACAGGAGGGAGACAGGATACAGTTACACTGTGGACACTGACAGGAGGGAGACAAGATACAGTTACACTGTGGACAGTGACAGGAGGGAGACAGGATACAGTTACACTGTGGACACTGAAGGTAGAGAGACAGGATATAGTTACACTGTGTACACTGACGGTAAGGAGACAGGATACAGTTACACTGTGGACACTGACAGGAGGGAGACAGGATGCAGTTACACTGTGGACACTGACAGGAGGGAGACAGGATACAGTTACACTGTGGACACTGACGAGACGGAGACAGGATACAGTTACACTGTGGACACTGAAGGTAGAGAGACAGGATATAGTTACACTGTGGACACTGACGGGAGGGAGACAGGATACAGTTACACTGTGGACACTGACAGGAGGGAGACAGATACAGTTACACTGTGGACACTGACAGGAGGGAGACAGGATACAGTTACACTGTGGACACTGACAGGAGGGAGACAGGATACAGTTACACTGTGGACACTGACAGGAGGGAGACAAGATACAGTTACACTGTGGACACTGACAGGAGGGAGACAGGATACAGTTACACTGTGGACACTGACGAGAGGGAGACAGGATACAGTTACACTGTGGACACTGACGAGACGGAGACAGGATACAGTTACGCTGTGGACACTGACGGGAGGGAGACAGGATACAGTTACACTGTGGACACTGACGGTAGAGAGACAGGATATAGTTACACTGTGTACACTGACGGTAAGGAGACAGGATACAGTTACACTGTGGACACTGACGGGAGAGAGACAGGATACAGTTACACTGTGGACACTGACGGTAAGGAGACAGGATACAGTTACACTGTGGACACTGACGGGAGAGAGACAGGATATAGTTACACTGTGTACACTGACGGTAAGGAGACAGGATACAGTTACACTGTGGACACTGACGGAAGAGAGACAGGAGTTACACTGTGGACACTGACAGGAGGGAGACAGGGGTTATCATAACCTATGAATCACAAATATTGACCCCTGACCCTCTTGCTGGTGACTGGGGGTTCGTGGTGACCTGGTGTGGCCTGGTGTGGCCTGGTGTGGCCTGGTGTGGCCTGGTGAGCTGTGGTGTCATGAGAGGTCATGAGACTCTGGTCATAACAGTTGTGAACACGCCAAGTGTTTCCTGCTGGTGAACAACTTGTGTTGTGGTGCCCACACACCCCCCCCCACTACACCTAGTGTGGGGGGGGTGTATACTGACCCCCCACCCACTACACCTAGTGTGGGGGGGGTGTATACTGACCCCCCCACCCACTACACCTAGTGTGGGGGGGTGTATACTGACCCCCCACCCACTACACCTAGTGTGGGGGGATGTATACTGACCCCCCCACTAGTACACAATGTATACTGACCCCCACACCACAATATGGCCACACCACAGTATGGCCACACCACAGTATAGCCACACACAATATGGACACACCACATTATGGCTACAAACACAGTATGGCCACACCACAATATGGCCACACCACAGTATAGCCACACAATATGGCCACACCACAGTAAGGCCACACCACAGTGTAGCCACACACAATATGGCCACACCACATTATGGCTACATACACAGTATGGCCACACCACAATATGGCCACACCACAGTATTGCCACACACAATATGGCCACACCACAGTATGGCCACACCACAGTATAGCCACACACAATATGGCCACACCACAGTATAGCCACACACAATATGGCCACACCAAAGTATAGCCACAGACAATATGGCCACACCACAATATGGCCACACCACAATATGGCCACACCACAATATGGCCACAATATAGCAGGTCAAATGAAGAGTTAACACATGAAGGTTCCTGAGAACGACGTAATATAACACCGTCACCACTGTCCTGGTGCCCATCACCCGTGCTGGTGCCCATCACCCGTGCTGGTGCCCATCACCCGTGCTGGTGCCCATCACCATCACCCGTGCTGGTGCCCATCACCCGTGCTGGTGCCCATCACCCGTGCTGGTGCCCATCACCCGTGCTGGTGCCCATCACCCGTGCTGGTGCCCATCACCATCACCCGTGCTGGTGCCCATCACCATCACCCGTGCTGGTGCCCATCACCCGTGCTGGTGCCCATCACCCGTGCTGGTGCCCATCACCCGTGCTGGTGCCCATCACCCGTCCTGGTGCCCATCACCATCACCCGTGCTGGTGCCCATCACCATCACCCGTGCTGGTGCCCATCACCATCACCCGTGCTGGTGCCCATCACCCGTGCTGGTGCCCATCACCCGTGCTGGTGCCCATCACCCGTGCTGGTGCCATCACCATCACCCGTGCTGGTGCCCATCACCATCACCCGTGCTGGTGCCCATCACCATCACCCGTGCTGGTGCCCATCACCATCACCCGTGCTGGTGCCCATCACCCGTGCTGGTGCCCATCACCCGTGCTGGTGCCCATCACCCGTGCTGGTGCCCATCACCATCACCCGTGCTGGTGCCCATCACCCGTGCTGGTGCCCATCACCATCACCCGTGCTGGTGCCCATCACCATCACCCGTGCTGGTGCCCATCACCATCCCCGTGCTGGTGCCCATCACCATCACCCGTGCTGGTGCCATACCATCACCCGTGCTGGTGCCCATCACCGTGCTGGTGCCATCACCCGTGCTGGTGCCATCACATCACCCGTCTGTGCCCATCCCCGTGCTGGTGCCCATCACCATCACCCGTGCTGGTGCCTCATCGCCCGTGCTGGTGCCCATCACCCGTGCTGGTGCCCATCACCCGTGCTGGTGCCCATCACCATCACCGTGCTGGTGCCCATCACCATCACCCGTGCTGGTGCCCATGACCATCACCATCACCCGTGCTGGTGCCCATCATCATCACCATCACCCGTGCTGGTGCCCATCACCATCACCCGTGCTGGTGCCCATCACCGTGCTGGTGCCATCACCCGTGCTGGTGCCCATCACCATCACCCGTGCTGGTGCCCATCACCATCACCCGTGCTGGTGCCCATCACCATCACCGTGCTGGTGCCCATCACCATCACCCGTGCTGGTGCCCATCACCATCACCCGTGCTGGTGCCCATCACCATCACCCGTACTGGTGCCCATCACCATCACCCGTGCTGGTGCCCATCACCATCACCCGTGCTGGTGCCCATCACCATCACCCGTGCTGGTGCCCATCACCATCACCCGTGCTGGTGCCCATCACCATCACCCGTACTGGTGCCCATCACCATCACCCGTGCTGGTGCCCATCACCATCACCCGTGCTGGTGCCCATCACCATCACCCGTGCTGGTGCCCATCACCATCACCCGTACTGGTGCCCATCACCATCACCAGTGCTGGTGCCCATCACCATCACCCGTGCTGGTGCCCATCACCATCACCCGTACTGGTGCCCATCACCCGTGCTGGTGCCCATCACCCGTGCTGGTGCCCATCACCCGTGTTGTAGTGGCCAGGTATTACAAGGTTGGTGTGAGGTTATCACAACCTAACCTAGTGCTTGTAAGGTAATGACCTCAATGCATCAAAAACATGGTCAATATTTAGGTGTGTCGTCATAACTGCTTGTTCGTGGCTCAACAAGATGACCAAGTGGTTTATCTTACATCATTCATCTCCCTAATTATAACCTCTGGACCTCCAGTTATAAGACATACACATGAATAATGAAGATGAATGAGAAGTTATTCATATTGGTTCATAATTATTAAGATGAAATAAATGACTCAAGTTATTCATGTTCTTTTTGATCTTAACTAAAACGACGAAGACAAACTCAGGCCTTAATCCAGGCCATCTTATTAACTATATATATATATATATATATATATATATATATATATATATATATATATATATATATATATACTTTTATTTATTCATAAAAATAAAAATAAATAAAAAAAAATAAATATATATATATATATATATATATATATATATATATATATATATATATATATATATATATATATATATATATATATATATATGCGCTACCTCGCAAACGCGGGAGACAGCGACAAAGTATAATAAAATAAAATATAAATATAATATGTGTGTGTGTGTGTGTGTGTGTGTGTGTGTGTGTGTGTGTGGTAATAAAATGAGCGTGGTTGAGAGAGCAGAAGAGGGTGTTTTGAAATGGTTTGGGCACATGGAGAGAATGAGTGAGGAAAGATTGACCAAGAGGATATATGTGTCAGAGGTGGAGGGAACGAGAAGAAGTGGGAGACCAAATTGGAGGTGGAAAGATGGAGTGAAAAAGATTTTGAGTGATCGGGGCCTGAACATGCAGGAGGGTGAAAGGCGTGCAAGGAATAGAGTGAATTTGATCGATGTGGTATACCGGGGTTGACGTGCTGTCAATGGGTTGAACCAGGGCATGTGAAGCGTCTGGGGTAAACCATGGAAAGTTGTGTGGGGCCTGGATGTGGGAAGGGAGCTGTGGTTTCGGTGCATTATTACATGACAGCTGGAGACTGAGTGTGAACGAATGTGGCCTTTTTTTTCTGTTTTCCTAGCGCTACCTCACTGAAGCAGGGGGTAGCGATGCTGTTTCCTGTGGGGCGGGGTAGCGCTGGGAATGGATGAAGGCAAGCATGACTATATATATATATATATATATATATATATATATATATATATATATATATATATATATATATATATATATATATATATATATGTATATATATGAATATGTATATATGTATGTATATGTGCGTGTCTGGGCGTTTATGTTGTATACATGTGTATGTATATGAATGGATAAGTTATTCTTCGTCTGATTGTGTTGTGTGTGTGTTCCACCAACAGTGTTACCAACAGCGGTTGATGATTGTGTTGTGTTGTATGTGTTCCACCCACAGTGTTACCAACCAGCGTGGTCATCACAGGGTCTGGAACACCAGTGCTGGAAGGTCATGTTCTTCGCCTTCGCTGTACGTCCAGAGGTTCCAGGCCCTCAGCCCGCCTGACCTGGATGCTGGAAGGGTACCCCATGGTGGCAGAGAAGGAGGTAAGTTGTAACCCTGGATGATGGACCTGACCTGGTGACCCTAACTGTGCCTGGTGACCTGAGGACCCATTACTGGTGACCCTAGCTGTGCCTAGTGACCTGAGGACCCATTACTGGTGACCCTAACTGTGCCTGGTGACCTGAGGACCCATTACTGGTGACACTAGCTGTGCCTGGTGACCTCACCCATCACTGGTGACTCTAGCTGTGCCTGGTGACCTCACCCATTACTGGTGACCCTAGCTGTGCCTGGTGACCTGATGACCCATTACTGGTGACACTAGCTGTGCCTGGTGACCTGATGACCCATTACTGGTGACCCTAGCTGTGCCTAGTGACCTGAGGACCCATTACTGGTGACCCTAGCTGTGCCTGATGACCTCACCCATTACTGGTGACCCTAGCTGTGCCTGGTGACCTGATGACCCATTACTGGTGACCCTAGCTGTGCCTGGTGACCTGAGGACCCATTACTGGTGACACTAGCTGTGCCTGGTGACCTGATGACCCATTACTGGTGACCCTAGCTGTGCCTGGTGACCTGAGGACCCATTACTGGTGACCCTAGCTGTGCCTGATGACCTCACCCATTACTGGTGACCCTAGCTGTGCCTGGTGACCTGATGACCCATTACTGGTGACCCTAGCTGTGCCTGGTGACCTGAGGACCCATTACTGGTGACCCTAGCTGTGCCTGGTGACCTGAGGACCCATTACTGGTGACCCTAGCTGTGCCTGGTGACCTGATGACCCATTACTGGTGACACTAGCTGTGCCTGGTGACCTGATGACCGATTACTGGTGACCCTAGCTGTGCCTGGTGACCTGAGGACCCATTACTGGTGACCCTAGCTGTGCCTGGTGACCTGAGGACCCATTACTGGTGCCCCTAGCTGTGCCTGGTGACCTCGAGGACCCATTACTGGTGACCCTAGCTGTGCCTGGTGACCTCACCCATTACTGGTGACCCTAGCTGTGCCTGGTGACCTCATCCATTACTGGTGACCCTAGCTGTGCCTGGTGACCTGATGACCTATTACTGGTGACCCTAGCTGTGCCTGGTGACCTGATGACCCATTACTGGTGACCCTAGCTGTGCCTGGTGACCTGATGACCCATTACTGGTGACCCTAGCTGTGCCTGGTGACCTGATGACCCATTACTGGTGACCCTAGCTGTGCCTGATGACCTCACCCATTACTGGTGACCCTAGCTGTGCCTGGTGACCTGATGACCCATTACTGGTGACCCTAGCTGTGCCTGGTGACCTCATCCATTACTGGTGACCCTAGCTGTGCTGGTGACCTCGAAGACCCATTACTGGTGACCCTAGCTGTGCTTGGTGACCTCATCCATTACTGGTGACCCTAGCTGTGCCTGGTGACCTCATCCATCACTGGTGACCCTAGCTGTGCCAGGTGACCTCACACATTACTGGTGACCCTTGCTGTGCCTGGTGACCTCACCCATTACTGGTGACCCTAGCTGTGCCTGGTGACCTCATCCATCACTGGTGACCCTAGCTGTGCCTGGTGACCTCACACATTACTGGTGACCCTAGCTGTGCCTGGTGACCTCATCCATGACCTGCTCATCCAATCATCACCAAGATGAATGATCTCGTTATATGATTCCTTCATTGTCTTTACTGTGGTCTTGACCTGGTGTTGTGTGACCTGGTATTGTGTGACCTGGTATTGTGACCTGGAATTGTTTGACCTGGTATTGTGTGACCTGGTATTGTGTGACCTGGTATTGTGACCTGGTATTGTGTGACCTGTTATTGTGTGACCTGGTATTGTGTGACCTGGTATTGTTTGACCTGGTATTGTGACCTGGTATTGTGTGACCTGGTATTGTATGACCTGGTATTGTTTGACCTGGTATTGTGTGACCTGGTATTGTTTGACCTGGTATTGTGACCTGGTATTGTGTGACCTGGTATTGTGTGACCTGGTATTGTTTGACCTGGTATTGTGAACTGGTATTGTGACCTGGTATTGTGTGACCTGGTACTGTGTGACCTGGTATTGTGACCTGGTATTGTGACCTGGTATTATGTGACCTGGTATTGTGTGACCTGGTATTGTGTGACCTGGTATTTTGGCCTGGTGTCGTGTGACCTGGTATTGTGTGACCTGGTATTGTGTGACCTGGTATTGTGTGTCCTGATGTTGTGTGACCTGGTATTGTGCGACCTGGTATTGTGACCTGGTATTGTGTGACCTGGTACTGTGTGTCCTGATGTTGTGTGACCTGGTATTGTGACCTGGTATTGTGACCTGGTATTGTGTGACCTGGTATTGTGACCTGGTGTTGTGTGACTTGGTATTGTGACCTGGTATTGTGCGACCTGGTATTGTGACCTGGTATTGTGTGACCTGATATTTTGACCTGGTGTTGTGTGACCTGGTATTGTATGACCTGGTATTGTGTGACCTGGTATTGTGTGACCTGGTATTGTGACCTGGTATTATGTGACCTGGTATTGTGTGACCTGGTATTTTGTGACCTGGTATTGTGTGTCCTGATGTTGTGTGACCTGGTGTTGTGTGACCTGGTGTTGTGTGACCTGGTATTGTGACCTGGTATTGTGTGACCTGGTATTGTGTGACCTGGTGTTGTGTGACCTGGTATTGTGTGACCTGGTATTGTGTGACCTGGTGTTGTGTGACCTGGTATTGTGTGACCTGGTATTGTGTGACCTGGTATTGTGTGACCTGGTATTTTGTGACCTGGTATTGTGTGTCCTGATGTTGTGTGACCTGGTGTTGTGTGACCTGGTATTGTGTGACCTGGTATTGTGTGACCTTCTCCGGGAAAACATCATCATCATCAAATACCAAGTTTTGGCAACGGAATTAAAACTCAGACTCGTTGATGTTCCAGACTGAAGGCAGTCTGTCCTCTTCGACTAAACAAATAGCGATAGTGCAATTCCTGTGTTGTCAGCAGCAACAACGAATTACGATATATATATATATATATATATATATATATATATATATATATATATATATATATATATATATATATATATATATATATATATATATAAGTGCTCATCCTCCTCGAAGGCTCAGATTGGGGTGTCTAAATGTGTGTGGATGTAACCAAGATGAGAAAAAAGGAGAGATAGGTAGTATGTTTGAGGAAAGGAACCTGGATGTTTTGGCTCTGAGTGAACGAAGATCAAGGGTAAAGGGGAAGAGTGGTTTGGGAATGTCTTGGGAGTAAAGTCAGGGGTTAGTGAGAGGACAAGAGCAAGGGAAGGAGTAGCACTACTCCTGAAGCAGGAGTTGTGGGCGCACAAATCATACAGTTACCTCAGAGTGAACCATACAGTTACCTTAGAGTAATCCATACCGTTACCCCCAGTGTAAACCACACAGTTACCTCAGTGTAAACCATACCGTTACCCGCAGTGTAAACCATACAGTTAGCCTCAGTGTAAACCATACCGTTGCCCCAGTGTAAACCATACAGTTAGCCTCAGTGTAAACCATACCGTTACCCCAAGTGTAAACCATACCGTTGCCCCAATGTAAACCATATCGTTACCCGCAGTGTAAACCATACCGTTACCCCAGTGTAAACCATACAGTTAGCCTCAGTGTAAACCATACAGTTAGCCCAGTACAATCTATACAGAACAACAACGTAAAGAAACGTACAGGTTCCACTCAATTAACTTTGATGTGGAGAGAAGCTTAAAGACTTTTTGATGACGGTTTCCACTTTGACTACAACCACTTGAAAAACAGTGTTGCAAGGGACGTTTGAAGTGGACAGCGGATATACTCCAGCTGAGTGTTGAAGGGGCGGTTAAAGAGGACAGGTGACACATTCCTGTGTGTTGTAGATGCGTTTAAACTGGACACTTGACAGTGATGTAGAACGTTTAAACTGGACACTTGACAGTGATGTAGAGCGTTTAAAGTGGACACTTGACAGTGATGTAGAGCGTTTAAACTGGACACTTGACAGTGATGTAGAGCGTTTAAACTGGACACTTGACAGTGATGTAGATGCGTTTAAACTGGACACTTGACAGTGATGTAGAGCGTTTAAACTGGACACTTGACAGTGATGTAGAGCGTTTAAACTGGACACTTGATAGTAATGTAGAGCGTTTAAACTGGACACTTGACAGTGATGTAGAACGTTGAAACTGGACACTTGACAGTGATGTAGATGCGTTTAAACTGGACACTTGACAGTAATGTAGATGCGTTTAAACTGGACACTTGACAGTGATGTAGAGCGTTTAAACTGGACACTTGACAGTGATGTAGAGTGTTTAAACTGGACACTTGACAGTGATGTAGATGCGTTTAAACTGGACACTTGACAGTGATGTAGAGCGTTTAAACTGGACACTTGACAGTGATGTAGAGCGTTTAAAGTGGACACTTGACAGTGATGTAGAGCGTTTAAACTGGACACTTGACAGTGATGTAGAGCGTTTAAACTGGACACTTGACAGTGATGTAGATGCGTTTAAACTGGACACTTGACAGTGATGTAGAGCGTTTAAACTGGACACTTGACAGTGATGTAGAGTGTTTAAACTGGACACTTGACAGTGATGTAGATGCGTTTAAACTGGACACTTGACAGTGATGTAGAGCGTTTAAACTGAACACTTGACAGTGATGTAGAGCGTTGAAACTGGACACTTGACAGTGATGTAGATGCGTTTAAACTGGACACTTGACAGTGATGTAGATGCGTTTAAACTGGACACTTGACCGTGATGTAGAACGTTTAAACTGGACACTTGACAGTGATGTAGAGCGTTTAAACTGGACACTTGACAGTGATGTAGAGCGTTTAAACTGGACACTTGACAGTGATGTAGAACTTTGCTGTCAGGTGGAACGTTAGACAGTCGACAACTGTCCGGGGGCGTTAAAATTGGACAGTAATCCCTCCTGTCCCCTGTCCTCATCCCTGTGAATAGTTGTGTGCTTGTTAACCTCAAACTACGTCGTTAACGGCTGTTACCTTGTGTTGCTTTTCAGAACGTCAACACTTGCTCATACTATAGAACACTGTATATACATACTATATACATTGGTATGTACATTACATAATACTATATGCATACATATATATAAGAATATAGTGTATATGAACACGCACTTTCATAGAACACATGATACCCTCCAACAGCCAGGATTCGAACCCAGGACATTTTGTAATGTGAGCCAGATGGGTTTTGACCGGTGTAGACCCCGTTGCTCATGGATGAGAGACGAAGGGGATTAGATTACTTGTAATCGAATAGTCATTTCCCATTAGGGGCGATCCTTGCAGTTAGCGATCCTGATTACCATGCAAAAGGTCTTGGGTTCGAATCCTAGTTGTTGGAGGGTACCATGTTTTATATGTATACTATACAGTACAATCACCTCCGACTGTGTGTCTCCTGCAGTACCAGGTCAGTTTGTGACCTGACCTGCCATTAATAACCTTAATTATATCTCATCAAACTGGTTACTGACATGTCATAATGGCTCTTGTTGATGGTGAGACGGATATGTTGATGGTGAGACAGATAAGTTGATGGTGAGACAGATATGTTGATGGTGAGACAGATATGTTGATGGTGAGACAGATATGTTGATGGTGAGACAGATATGTTGATGGTGAGACAGATTATGTTGATGGTGAGACAGATATGTTGATGGTGAGAGAGATATGTTGATGGTGAGACAGATATGTTGATGGTGAGAGAGATATGTTGATGGTGAGACAGATATGTTGATGGTGAGACAGATATGTTGATGGTGAGACAGATATGTTGATGGTGAGACAGTTATGTTGATGGTGAGACAGATTATGTTGATGGTGAGACAGATATGTTGATGGTGAGACAGATATGTTGATGGTGAGACAGTTATGTTGATGGTGAGACAGATATGTTGATGGTGAGACAGATATGTTGATGGTGAGACAGATATGTTGATGGTGAGACAGATATGTTGATGGTGAGACAGATATGTTGATGGTGAGACAGATATGTTGATGGTGAGACAGATATGTTGATGGTGAGACAGATATGTTGATGGTGAGACAGATATGTTGATGGTGAGACAGATATGTTGATGGTGAGACAGATATGCTGATGGTGAGACAGATTATGTTGATGGTGAGACAGATATGTTGATGGTGAGACAGATATGTTGATGGTGAGACAGATATGTTGATGGTGAGACAGATTATGTTGATGGTGAGACAGATTATGTTGATGGTGAGACAGATATGTTGATGGTGAGACAGATATGTTGATGGTGAGACAGATATGTTGATGGTGAGACAGATATGTTGATGGTGAGACAGATTATGTTGATGGTGAGACAGATATGTTGATGGTGAGACAGATATGTTGATGGTGAGACAGATTATGTTGATGGTGAGACAGATATGTTGATGGTGAGACAGATATGTTGATGGTGAGACAGATTATGTTGATGGTGAGACAGATATGTTGATGGTGAGACAGATATGTTGATGGTGAGACAGATATGTTGATGGTGAGACAGATTATGTTGATGGTGAGACAGATATGTTGATGGTGAGACAGATATGTTGATGGTGAGACAGATATGTTGATGGTGAGACAGATTATGTTGATGGTGAGACAGATATGTTGATGGTGAGACAGATATGTTGATGGTGAGACAGATATGTTGATGGTGAGACAGATATGTTGATGGTGAGACAGATATGTTGATGGTGAGACAGATATGTTGATGGTGAGACAGATATGTTGATGGTGAGACAGATATGTTGATGGTGAGACAGATATGTTGATGGTGAGATGGATATGTTGATGGTGAGACAGATATGTTGATGGTGAGACAGATATGTTGATGGTGAGACAGATTATGTTGATGGTGAGACAGATATGTTGATGGTGAGACAGATATGTTGATGGTGAGACAGATATGTTGATGGTGAGAGAGACATGTTGATGGTGAGACGGATATGTTGATGGTGAGAGAGATATGTTGATGGTGAGAGAGATATGTTGATGGTGAGACAGATATGTTGATGGTGAGACAGATATGTTGATGGTGAGACAGATATGTTGATGGTGAGGGTATCAGTGTTGCCATCTGGGTGTGTTGTACGACCCCCCCCCCCCCTCCGGTGTGTGGACAGTGTATGATGGCACAATATAATGTAGAATATAATGTAGAAGACAATCATACCTTGATTACTGCCTGGTTATGATAATACCAATTGATGAACAGTCCACTAATGATACGTCATTATATATGGTAATTATCAGTACTGAGGGAGGAGAATAATCTGTATTATTATTATTATTTTTATTTACCAACCTAATGAACATCTTGTAATTGAATTTTCCTATGATATAAATCATTACAGAATATATATATATATATATATATATATATATATATATATATATATATATATATATATATATATATATATATATATACCGGGAGGGTATTGATTGAGAGGGTGAAGGCATGTACAGAGCATCAGATTGGGGAAGAGCAGTGTGGTTTCAGAAGTGGTAGAGGATGTGTGGATCAGGTGTTTGCTTTGAAGAATGTATGTGAGAAATACTTAGAAAAGCAAATGGATTTGTATGTAGCATTTATGGATCTGGAGAAGGCATATGATAGAGTTGATAGAGATGCTCTGTGGAAGGTATTAAGAATATATGGTGTGGGAGGCAAGTTGTTAGAAGCAGTGAAAAGTTTTTATCGAGGATGTAAGGCATGTGTACGTGTAGGAAGAGAGGAAAGTGATTGGTTCTCAGTGAATGTAGGTTTGCGGCAGGGGTGTGTGATGTCTCCATGGTTGTTTAATTTGTTTATGGATGGGGTTGTAAGGGAGGTAAATGCAAGAGTCCTGGAAAGAGGGGCAAGTATGAAGTCTGTTGGGGATGAGAGAGCTTGGGAAGTGAGTCAGTTGTTGTTCGCTGATGATACAGCGCTGGTGGCTGATTCATGTGAGAAACTGCAGAAGCTGGTGACTGAGTTTGGTAAAGTGTGTGGAAGAAGAAAGTTGAGAGTAAATGTGAATAAGAGCAAGGTTATTAGGTACAGTAGGGGTGAGGGTCAAGTCAATTGGGAGGTGAGTTTGAATGGAGAAAAACTGGAGGAAGTGAAGTGTTTTAGATATCTGGGAGTGGATCTGTCAGCGGATGGAACCATGGAAGCGGAAGTGGATCATAGGGTGGGGGAGGGGGCGAAAATTTTGGGAGCCTTGAAAAATGTGTGGAAGTCGAGAACATTATCTCGGAAAGCAAAAATGGGTATGTTTGAGGGAATAGTGGTTCCAACAATGTTGTATGGTTGCGAGGCGTGGGCTATGGATAGAGATGTGCGCAGGAGGATGGATGTGCTGGAAATGAGATGTTTGAGGACAATGTGTGGTGTGAGGTGGTTTGATCGAGTAAGTAACGTAAGGGTGAGAGAGATGTGTGGAAATAAAAAGAGCGTGGTTGAGAGAGCAGAAGAGGGTGTTTTGAAATGGTTTGGGCACATGGAGAGAATGAGTGAGGAGAGATTGACCAAGAGGATATATGTGTCGGAGGTGGAGGGAACGAGGAGAAGAGGGAGACCAAATTGGAGGTGGAAAGATGGAGTGAAAAAGATTTTGTGTGATCGGGGCCTGAACATGCAGGAGGGTGAAAGGAGGGCAAGAAATAGAGTGAATTGGAGTCATGTGGTATACAGGGGGTTGACGTGCTGTCAGTGGATTGAAGCAAGGCATGTGAAGCGTCTGGGGTAAACCATGGAAAGCTGTGTAGGTATGTATATTTGCGTGTGTGGACGTGTGTATGTACATGTGTATGGGGGGGGGGGTTGGGCCATTTCTTTCGTCTGTTTCCTTGCGCTACCTCGCAAACGCGGGAGACAGCGACAAAGTATAAAAAAAAAAAAAAAAAAAAAAAAAAAAAAAAAATATATATATATCATTCACATTTTATATTTATCATACTTAGTCGCTGTCTCCCGCGTTAGCGAGGTAGCGCAAGGAAACAGACGAAAGAATGGCCCAACCCACCCACATACACATGTATATACATGCAAGCCCACACACACATATATACATACCTATACATTTCAATGTATACATACACACATACACAGACATATACATACATACATACAAATGTACATATTCATACTTGCTGCCTTCACCATTCCCGTCGCTACCCCGCCACATATGAATATGGCACCCCCTCCCCCCCGCATGCGCGCGAGGTAGCGCTAGGAAAAGACAACAAAGGCCACATTCGTTCACTCTCAGTCTCTAGCTGTCATGTGTAATGCACCGAAACCACAGCTCCCTTTCCACATCCAGGCCCCACAAAACCTTTCATGGTTTGCTCCGGACGCCGCTTCACATGCCCTGGTTCAATCAACTGACAGTACGTCGACCCCGGTATACCACATCGTTCCAATTCACTCTATTCCTTGCACGCCTTTCACCCTCCTGTATGTTCAGGCCGATACTTACAAGGAATGAATGTAAATGACTGGGATATGTATAAAAGAAAGCGGCAGTAGGTCAAGAGAAAGGTGCAAGGGTTGAAAAAAAAAGGGCAAGTGAGATTTGGATTGAGGGAATATCATTAAACTTTAGGGAGAATGAAAAGATGTTTTGGAAGGAGGTATCTAACGTGCGTAAGACAAGAGAACAAATGGGAACATCGGTGAAGGGGGCATAAAGGGGAGGTAATAACAGGTAGTGATGGAGTGAGGAGATGGAGTGAGTATTATGAAGGTTTGTTGAATATGTTTGATGATTGAGTGGCAGGTGTAGGGTGTTTTGGTCGGGGTGGTGTGCGAAGTAAGAGGGTCCGCGAGAATGGTTTGGTTATGTGGGAAGAGGTAGTGAAAACCTTGCAGAAGATGAAATCCGGCAAGGCGGCGGGTTTGGATGGTATTGCAGTCGAATTTGTTAAGAAAGGCGGTGATTGTACTGTTGATTGGTCGATAAAGATATTCAGTGTATGTATGGATCATGGTGAAGTGCCTGAGGACTGGCGGAATACATGCACAGTGCCACTGTACAAAGGGAAAGGCGATAAAGGTGAGTGTTCGAACTACAGAGGCATAAGTTTGAGTATTCATGGTAGATTGTATGGGAGGATATTGATTGAGAGGGTGAAGGCATGTACAGAGCATCAGACTGGGGAGGAGCAGTGTGGTTTCAGAAGTGGTAGAGGATGTGTGGATCAGGTGTTTGCTTTGAAGAATGTATGTGAGAAATACTTATAAAAACATATGGATCTGTATGTAGAATTTATGGATCTGGAGAAGGCATATGATAGGGTGGATAGGGATGCTTTGTGGAAGGTCTTAAGAGTATATGGTGTGGGAGGTAACTGCTAGAAGCAGTGAAAAGTTTTTATCATGGGTGTAAGGCATGAATACGAGGACGAAGAGTGATTGGTTCTCAGTGAAGGTAGGTCTGTGGCAGGGGTGTGTGGTGTCTTCATGGTTGTTTAATTTGTTTATGGATGGGGTGGTTAGAGATGTAAATGGAAGAGTATTGGAGAAAGGAGCGAGTATGTAGTCTGTTGTGGATAAGAGGGCCTGGGAAGTGAGTCAGTTGTTGTTCACTGATGATATAGAGCTGGTGGCTGATTCGAGTGAGAAACTGCAGAAGCTGATGACTAAATTTGGAAGAGTGTGTGAAAGGAGAAAGTTGAGAGGGAATGTGTATAAAGGTTAGGTTTATATAGTTCAACAGGCTTGAGGGACAAGTTAGTTGGGAGGTAAGTTTGAGTGGAGAAATATTGGAGGAAGTGAAATGTTTTAAATATTTGAGAGTGAACTTAGCAGCGGATGGAACCATGAAAACGGAAGTAAGTCACAGGGTAGAGGAGGGGGCGAAGGTTCTGGGAGCAATGAAGAGTGTGTGGAAGGAGAGATCGTTATGTCGGAGAGGAAAAATGGGTGTTTGAAATAGTAGTTCCAACAATATTATATGGTTGCGAGGCGTGGGCTATATATAGGGTTGTGCGGAGGAGGATGGATGTGCTGGAAATGAGATGTTTGAGGACAATGTGTGGTGTGAGGTGGTTTGATCGAGTAAGTAACGTAAGGGTAAGAGAGATGTGTGGAAATAAAAAGAGTGTGGTTGAGTGAGCAGAAGAGGGTGTTTTGAAATGGTTTGGTCACATGGAGAGAATGAGTGAGGAAAGATTGACCAAGAGGATATGTGTGTTAGAGGTGGAGGGAACGAGGAGAAGTGGGAGACCAAATTGGAGGTGGAAAGATGGAGTGAAAAAGATTTTGAGTGATCGGGGCCTGAACATACAGGAGGGTGAAAGGCGTGCAAGGAATAGAGTGAATTGGAACGATATGGTATACCGGGGTCGACGTGTATTACCAAATGGATGACTTCAAGAATCTGTAGTACGAGATGGATGATCAAGTTACAGATGTTAACATAAAGACGTACACAGATGTTAATATAAAGACGTACACAGATGTTAACATAAAGATGTACACAGATGTTAACATAAAGATGTACACAGATGTTAACATAAATATGTACACAGATGTTAACATAAATATGTGCACAGATGTTAACATAAATATGTACACAGATGTTAACATAAATATGTACACAGATGTTAACATAAAGACGTACACAGATGTTAACATAAAGACGTACACAGATGTTAACATAAAGATGTACACAGATGTTAACATAGACCCTCCTCTCATGTCTCCCCTCATTGTCTCCGATCATGACTCCCCTCATGTCTCTCCCCTCATGTCTCTCCCCTCATGACTCCCCTCATGTCTCTCTTCATCTAACATTTAATATTTCTATATCTTTCATTATTTGTCCTTCCCTCTCCAGCTTTCTTTCAGCTCTTTCCTTGTTTCCATTTCCCTTAACCTTCCTCTCCCCCCCTCTACCACAATGATCACTTGTTATCAGCACCGCTAAATGACTTATCATGATAAAATGAGATTAAAAATTTCCAGACTTTTAGAGCGAGTTTCCAGGAAATAGAAAATGTCTCCAGACTTTGCATTCCAGAAATGTGGGAGGACCAGCCAGTCTGGAATCTGGGAGGTCCAGCCAGTCTGGAATGTGGGAGGACCAGCCAGTCTGGAATGTGGGAGGACCAGCCAGTCTGGAATGTGGGAGGTCCAGCCAGTCTGGAATGTGGGAGGACCAGCCAGTCTGGAATGTGGGAGGTCCAGCCAGTCTGGAATGTGGGAGGTCCAGCCAGTCTGGAATGTGGGAGGACCTGCCAGTCTGGAATGTGGGAGGTCCAGCCAGTCTGGAATGTGGGAGGTCCAGCCAGTCTGGAATGTGGGAGGTCCAGCCAGTCTGGAATGTGGGAGGTCCAGCCAGTCTGGAATGTGGGAGGACCAGCCAGTCTGGAATGTGGGAGGTCCAGCCAGTCTGGAATGTGGGAGGTCCAGCCAGTCTGGAATGTGGGAGGACCAGCCAGTCTGGAATGTGGGAGGACCAGCCAGTCTGGAATGTGGGAGGTCCAGCCAGTCTGGAATGTGGGAGGTCCAGCCAGTCTGGAATGTGGGAGGTCCAGCCAGTCTGGAATGTGGGAGGTCCAGCCAGTCTGGAATGTGGGAGGTCCAGCCAGTCTGGAATGTGGGAGGTCCAGCCAGTCTGGAATGTGGGAGGACCAGCCAGTCTGGAATGTGGGAGGTCCAGCCAGTCTGGAATGTGGGAGGTCCAGCCAGTCTGGAATGTGGGAGGTCCAGCCAGTCTGGAATGTGGGAGGTCCAGCCAGTCTGGAATGTGGGAGGACCAGCCAGTCTGGAATGTGGGAGGTCCAGCCAGTCTGGAATGTGGGAGGACCAGCCAGTCTGGAATGTGGGAGGACCAGCCAGTCTGGAATGTGGGAGGTCCAGCCAGTCTGGAATGTGGGAGGTCCAGCCAGTCTGGAATGTGGGAGGTCCAGCCAGTCTGGAGTGTGGGAGGACCAGCCAGTCTGGAGTGTGGGAGGACCAGCCAGTCTGGAATGTGGGAGGACCAGCCAGTCTGGAATGTGGGAGGTCCAGCCAGTCTGGAATGTGGGAGGACCAGCCAGTCTGGAATGTGGGAGGTCCAGCCAGTCTGGAATGTGGGAGGACCAGCCAGTCTGGAATGTGGGAGGTCCAGCCAGTCTGGAATGTGGGAGGTCCAGCCAGTCTGGAATGTGGGAGGTCCAGCCAGTCTGGAATGTGGGAGGACCAGCCAGTCTGGAATGTGGGAGGACCAGCCAGTCTGGAATGTGGGAGGTCCAGCCAGTCTGGAATGTGGGAGGTCCAGCCAGTCTGGAATGTGGGAGGTCCAGCCAGTCTGGAATGTGGGAGGTCCAGCCAGTCTGGATGTGGGAGGTCCAGCCAGTCTGGAATGTGGGAGGTCCAGCCAGTCTGGAATGTGGGAGGTCCAGCCAGTCTGGAATGTGGGAGGTCCAGCCAGTCTGGAATGTGGGAGGTCCAGCCAGTCTGGAATGTGGGAGGTCCAGCCAGTCTGGAATGTGGGAGGTCCAGCCAGTCTGGAATGTGGGAGGTCCAGCCAGTCTGGAATGTGGGAGGTCCAGCCAGTCTGGAATGTGGGAGGTCCAGCCAGTCTGGAGTGTGGGAGGTCCAGCCAGTCTGGAATGTGGGAGGTCCAGCCAGTCTGGAATGTGGGAGGACCAGCCAGTCTGGAATGTGGGAGGTCCAGCCAGTCTGGAATGTGGGAGGTCCAGCCAGTCTGGAGTGTGGGAGGTCCAGCCAGTCTGGAATGTGGGAGGTCCAGCCAGTCTGGAATGTGGGAGGACCAGCCAGTCTGGAATGTGGGAGGACCAGCCAGTCTGGAATGTGGGAGGTCCAGCCAGTCTGGAATGTGGGAGTCCAGCCAGTCTGGAATGTGGGAGGACCAGCAGTCTGGAATGTGGAGGTCCAGCCAGTCTGGAATGTGGGAGGACCAGCCAGTCTGGAATGTGGGAGGTCCAGCCAGTCTGAATGTGGGAGGATCCAGCCAGTCTGGAATGTGGAGGACCAGCCAGTCTGGAATGTGGGAGGTCCAGCCAGGTCTGGAATGTGGGAGGTCCAGCCAGTCTGGAATGTGGGAGGGTCCAGCCAGTCTGGAATGTGGGAGGTCCAGCCAGTCTGGAGATGTGGGAGGACCAGCCAGTCTGGAATGTGGGAGGACAGCCAGTCTGGAGTGTGGAGACCAGCCAGTCTGGAGTGTGGGAGGACCAGCCAGTCTGGAATGTGGGAGGGTCCAGCCAGTCTGGAGTGTGGGAAGTCCAGCCAGTCTGGAGTGTGGGAGGACCAGCCAGTCTGGAATGTGGGAGGTCCAGCCAGTCTGGAATGTGGGAGGACCAGCCAGTCTGGAATGTGGGAGGTCCAGCCAGTCTGGAATGTGGGAGGTCCAGCCAGTCTGGAATGTGGGAGGACCAGCCAGTCTGGAATGTGGGAGGTCCAGCCAGTCTGGAATGTGGGAGGACCAGCCAGTCTGGAATGTGGGAGGTCCAGCCAGTCTGGAATGTGGGAGGTCCAGCCAGTCTGGAATGTGGGAGGTCCAGCCAGTCTGGAATGTGGGAGGTCCAGCCAGTCTGGAATGTGGGAGGTCCAGCCAGTCTGGAATGTGGGAGGACCAGCCAGTCTGGAATGTGGGAGGACCAGCCAGTCTGGAATGTGGGAGGACCAGCCAGTCTGGAATGTGGGAGGTCCAGCCAGTCTGGAATGTGGGAGGTCCAGCCAGTCTGGAATGTGGGAGGACCAGCCAGTCTGGAATGTGGGAGGTCCAGCCAGTCTGGATGTGGGAGGTCCAGCCAGTCTGGAAGTGTGGGAGGTCCAGCCAGTCTGGAATGTGGGAGGACCAGCCAGTCTGGGAAAGTGGAGGTCCCCGCCAGTCTGGAATGTGGGAGGTCCAGCCAGTCTGGAATGTGGGAGGTCCAGCCAGTCTGGAATGTGGGAGATAGTGATAATTTCATAACGCCATATTCATGATTCCACGATTTCCCTCACCTCACAGTGCAGGACATGTTCCCCACCTCACAGTGCAGGACAAGTTCCTCACCTCACACTGCAGGACAGTCCTCATCCTCACATGCAGGACAATTCCTCACCTCACAGTGCCGGACATGTTCCCCACCTCACACTGCAGACAAGTTCCCCACCTCACTGTGCAGGGCAGTTCCTCCCCTCACAGTGCAGGACAGTTTCCCTGCAGCAACCTCACATGCAGGACAAGTCCTCATCTCACAGGCAGGACAAGTTCCCACCTCACAGTGCAGGACAAGTTCCTCACCTCACAGCGCAGGACAAATTCCTCACCTCACATGCGGACAAGTTCCTCACCCACAGCGCAGGACATTCCTCACCTCACAGTGCAGGACAAGTTCCTCACCTCACAGTGCAGGACAAGTTTCCTCACCTCACAGTGCAGGACAAGTTCCTCACCTCACAGTGCAGGACAAGTTCCTCACCTCACAGTGCAGGACAAGTTCCTCACCTCACAGTGCAGGACAAGTTCCTCACCTCACAGTGCAGGACAAGTTCCTCACCTCACAGTGCAGGACAAGTTCCTCACCTCACAGTGCAGGACAAGTTCCTCACCTCACAGTGCAGGACAAGTTCCTCACCTCACAGTGCAGGACAAGTTCCTCACCTCACAGTGCAGGACAAGTTCCTCACCTCACAGTGCAGGACAAGTTCCTCACCTCACAGTGCAGGACAAGTTCCTCACCTCACAGTGCAGGACAAGTTCCTCACCTCACAGTGCAGGACAAGTTCCTCACCTCACAGTGCAGGACAAGTTCCTCACCTCACAGTGCAGGACAAGTTCCTCACCTCACAGTGCAGGACAAGTTCCTCACCTCACAGTGCAGGACAAGTTCCTCACCTCACAGTGCAGGACAAGTTCCTCACCTCACAGTGCAGGACAAGTTCCTCACCTCACAGTGCAGGACAAGTTCCTCACCTCACAGTGCAGGACAAGTTCCTCACCTCACAGTGCAGGACAAGTTCCTCACCTCACAGTGCAGGACAAGTTCCTCACCTCACAGTGCAGGACAAGTTCCTCACCTCACAGTGCAGGACAAGTTCCTCACCTCACAGTGCAGGACAAGTTCCTCACCTCACAGTGCAGGACAAGTTCCTCACCTCACAGTGCAGGACAAGTTCCTCACCTCACAGTGCAGGACAAGTTCCTCACCTCACAGTGCAGGACAAGTTCCTCACCTCACAGTGCAGGACAAGTTCCTCACCTCACAGTGCAGGACAAGTTCCTCACCTCACAGTGCAGGACAAGTTCCTCACCTCACAGTGCAGGACAAGTTCCTCACCTCACAGTGCAGGACAAGTTCCTCACCTCACAGTGCAGGACAAGTTCCTCACCTCACAGTGCAGGACAAGTTCCTCACCTCACAGTGCAGGACAAGTTCCTCACCTCACAGTGCAGGACAAGTTCCTCACCTCACAGTGCAGGACAAGTTCCTCACCTCACAGTGCAGGACAAGTTCCTCACCTCACAGTGCAGGACAAGTTCCTCACCTCACAGTGCAGGACAAGTTCCTCACCTCACAGTGCAGGACAAGTTCCTCACCTCACAGTGCAGGACAAGTTCCTCACCTCACAGTGCAGGACAAGTTCCTCACCTCACAGTGCAGGACAAGTTCCTCACCTCACAGTGCAGGACAAGTTCTCACCTCACAGTGCAGGACAAGTTCCTCACCTCACAGTGCAGGACAAGTTCCTCACCTCACAGTGCAGGACAAGTTCCTCACCTCACAGTGCAGGACAAGTTCCTCACCTCACAGTGCAGGACAAGTTCCTCACCTCACAGTGCAGGACAAGTTCCTCACCTCACAGTGCAGGACAAGTTCCTCACCTCACAGTGCAGGACAAGTTCCTCACCTCACAGTGCAGGACAAGTTCCTCACCTCACAGTGCAGGACAAGTTCCTCACCTCACAGTGCAGGACAAGTTCCTCACCTCACACTGCAGGACACGTTCCTCACCTCACACTGCAGGACAATCTCCTTACCTCACGGTGACTGAGGTGTGCAGTGTGCAGTATGTATTGTGCAATATGTAGTGTGCTGTGTGTATTGTGCAGTGTGTAGTGTACATTATGCAGAGTGTAATGTGTAGCGTACACTGTACAGTGTGCAGTGTGTATTGTGCAGGGTGTAGTGTACAGTGTGCAATGTGAAGTGTGTGGGTGCACTGTGCAGCTTGCATTGTGCAGTATGCAATGTGCAGTGTGCAGTGTGTAGTGTGCAGTGTGAAGTGTGCATTGTGCATGGTGTAGTGTGTAGTGTGCAGTGTTCCGTGTGTAGTGTGCAGCTTGAAATATGCAATGTGTAGTGAATAGTGTGTAGTGTGCAGTTTGCAGTGTGTAGTTTGGTTTGTGAGTGTGAATATTGCAGTGTGTAGTGTGCAGTGTGTAGCGTGCGGTGTGTAGTGTGCATCGAGCCGTGTGGAGTGTGCAGTGTGGAGTGTGCAGGGTGTATTATGTTGTGTAGGGTGCATCGTGCAGTGTGTAGTGTGCAGTGTGTTGTGTGCAGCGTGTAGTGTGCAGAGTGCAATGTGTATTGTACAGCATGCAGTATGCAACGTGCAGTGTGCAGAGCAGTGTGCCGTGTATATTTGTACAGTGTGTAGTGTGCAATGTGCAGTGTTCAGTGTGTAGTGTGCAGTGTGCACTGTGTAGTGTGAAGTGTGTAGTATTCAGTGTTTAGTGTACAAAGTACAGTGTGGAGCGTGTAGTGTGCAGTGTGTAGTGTTCAGCGTGTAGTGTGCAGTGTGCCTTATGTATTGTGCAGTGCGCAGTGTGTAGTGTGCAGTATGCAGTGTATTATGCAGCGTGTAGTGTGCATTGTGCAGTGTTTAGTGTGCCGTGTGTATTGTGCAGTGTGCATTGTGTTGTGTGGAACGTGCAGTGTATAGTGTGCAGTGTTCAGTGTGTGGTGTGCAGTGTGTAGTGTTCAGTGTGTAGTGTGCAGTGTTTAGTGTGAAGTGTTTAGTGTGGTGTGCAGTGCGTAGTGTGTAGTGTGAAGTATAAACTGTGTCGTGTATATTATGCAGTGTGCAGTGTGCAGCGTGCCGTGTATATTATGCAGAGTGTAGTGTGTAGTGTGCAGCGTGCAGTGTGCCGTGTGTATTATGCAGTGTACAATGTGTAGTGTGCAGTGTGCACTGTGCAGTGTGTAGTGTGCAGTGTGCCGTGTGTATTGTGCAGTGTGCACTGTGTAGTGTGCATTGTGCAGTGAATAGTGTGCAGAGTACCGTGTGCAATGTGTAGTTTTCAGTGTGCATTGTGCAGTGTGCAGTGTGTAGTGTGCAGTGTGTAGTGTGTATTGTGCATTGTGCAGTGTGCAGCGTGTTGCGTGCATTGTGCAACTTGCATTGTTAGGAAGTTTAGTAGGTTTTATATATATGAGTGGTAAGAGTTTACCTGTGGTTTAACTGTGGTTTACCTGTGGTTTACCTCGTTAGACGAGTTTATATAAGAGTGGTAAGAGTTAACCTGTGGTTTACCTGTGGTTTACCTGTGGTTTAACTGTGGTTTACCTGTGGTTTACCTCGTTAGACGAGTTTATATAAGAGTGGTAAGAGTTAACCTGTGGTTTACCTGTGGTTTACCTGTGGTTTACCTCGTTAGACGAGTTCATATAAGAGTGGTAAGAGTTAACCTGTGGTTTACCTGTGGTTTACCTGTGGTTTACCTGTGGTTTACCTCGTTAGACGAGTTTATATAAGAGTGGTAAGAGTTAACCTGTGGTTTACCTGTGGTTTACCTCGTTAGACGAGTTCATATAAGAGTGGTAAGAGTTAACCTGTGGTTTACCTGTGGTTTAACTGTGGTTTACCTGTGGTTTACCTCGTTAGACGAGTTTATATAAGAGTGGTAAGAGTTAACCTGTGGTTTACCTGTGGTTTACCTGTGGTTTACCTCGTTAGACGAGTTTATATAAGAGTGGTAAGAGTTAACCTGTGGTTTACCTGTGGTTTAACTGTGGTTTACCTGTGGTTTACCTCGTTAGACGAGTTTATATAAGAGTGGTAAGAGTTAACCTGTGGTTTACCTGTGGTTTAACTGTGGTTTACCTGTGGTTTACCTGTGGTTTAACTGTGGTTTACCTGTGGTTTACCTGTGGTTTACCTGTGGTTTACCTGTGGTTTACCTCGTTAGACGAGTTCATATAAGAGTGGTAAGAGTTAACCTGTGGTTTACCTGTGGTTTAACTGTGGTTTACCTGTGGTTTACCTGTGGTTTAACTGTGGTTTACCTGTGGTTTACCTGTGGTTTACCTGTGGTTTACCTGTGGTTTACCTGTGGTTTACCTGTGGTTTACTGTGGTTTACCTGTGGTTTACTCGTTAGACGAGTTTATATAAGAGTGGTAAGAGTTAACCTGTGTTTACCTGTGGTTTACCTCGTTAGACGAGTTTATATAAGAGTGGTAAGAGTTAACCTGTGGTTTACCTCGTTAGACGAGTTCATATAAGAGTGGTAAGAGTTAACCTGTGTTTACCTGTGGTTTACCTGTGGTTTACCTCGTTAGACGAGTTCATATAAGAGTGGTAAGAGTTAACCTGTGTTTACCTGTGGTTTACCTCGTTAGACGAGTTTATATAAGAGTGGTAAGAGTTAACCTGTGGTTTACCTCGTTAGACGAGTTTATATAAGAGTGGTAAGAGTTAACCTGTGGTTTACCTCGTTAGACGAGTTTATATAAGAGTGGTAAGAGTTAACCTGTGTTTACCTGTGGTTTACCTGTGGTTTACTCGTTAGACGAGTTTATATAAGAGTGGTAAGAGTTAACCTGTGGTTTACCTGTGGTTTACCTGTGGTTTACCTCGTTAGACGAGTTTATATAAGAGTGGTAAGAGTTTACCTGTGGTTTACCTGTGGTTTACCTCGTTAGACGAGTTTATATAAGAGTGGTAAGAGTTAACCTGTGGTTTACCTCGTTAGACGAGTTTATATAAGAGTGGTAAGAGTTAACCTGTGGTTTACCTCGTTAGACGAGTTTATATAAGAGTGGTAAGAGTTAACCTGTGGTTTACCTCGTTAGACGAGTTTATATAAGAGTGGTAAGAGTTAACCTGTGGTTTACCTGTGGTTTAACTGTGGTTTACCTGTGGTTTACCTGTGGTTTACTGTGGTTTACCTGTGGTTTAACTGTGGTTTACCTGTGGTTTACCTGTGGTTTACCTCGTTAGACGAGTTTATATAAGAGTGGTAAGAGTTAACCTGTGGTTTACCTGTGGTTTACCTGTGGTTTACCTCGTTAGACGAGTTTATATAAGAGTGGTAAGAGTTAACCTGTGGTTTACCTCGTTAGACGAGTTTATATAAGAGTGGTAAGAGTTAACCTGTGGTTTACCTCGTTAGACGAGTTCATATAAGAGTGGTAAGAGTTAACCTGTGGTTTACCTGTGGTTTAACTGTGGTTTACCTGTGGTTTACCTCGTTAGATGAGTTTATATAAGAGTGGTAAGAGTTAACCTGTGGTTTACCTCGTTAGACGAGTTTATATAAGAGTGGTAAGAGTTAACCTGTGGTTTACCTCGTTAGACGAGTTCATATAAGAGTGGTAAGAGTTAACCTGTGGTTTACCTCGTTAGACGAGTTTATATAAGAGTGGTAAGAGTTAACCTGTGGTTTACCTCGTTAGACGAGTTTATATAAGAGTGGTAAGAGTTAACCTGTGGTTTACCTCGTTAGACGAGTTTATATAAGAGTGGTAAGAGTTAACCTGTGGTTTACCTCGTTAGACGAGTTTATATAAGAGTGGTAAGAGTTAACCTGTGTTTACCTGTGGTTTACCTCGTTAGACGAGTTTATATAAGAGTGGTAAGAGTTAACCTGTGGTTTACCTGTGGTTTACCTCGTTAGACGAGTTTATATAAGAGTGGTAAGAGTTAACCTGTGGTTTACCTCGTTAGACGAGTTTATATAAGAGTGGTAAGAGTTAACCTGTGGTTTACCTCGTTAGACGAGTTTATATAAGAGTGGTAAGAGTTAACCTGTGGTTTACCTCGTTAGACGAGTTTATATAAGAGTGGTAAGAGTTAACCTGTGGTTTACCTCGTTAGACGAGTTTATATAAGAGTGGTAAGAGTTAACCTGTGGTTTACCTGTGGTTTAACTGTGGTTTACCTGTGGTTTACTCGTTAGACGAGTTTATATAAGAGTGGTAAGAGTTAACCTGTGTTTACCTGTGGTTTACCTCGTTAGACGAGTTTATATAAGAGTGGTAAGAGTTAACCTGTGGTTTACCTGTGGTTTAACTGTGGTTTACCTGTGGTTTAACTGTGGTTTACCTGTGGTTTACCTGTGGTTTAACTGTGGTTTACCTGTGGTTTACCTCGTTAGACGAGTTTATATAAGAGTGGTAAGAGTTAACCTGTGTTTACCTGTGGTTTACCTGTGGTTTACCTGTGGTTTACCTGTGGTTTAACTGTGGTTTACCTGTGGTTTACCTCGTTAGACGAGTTTATATAAGAGTGGTAAGAGTTAACCTGTGGTTTACCTGTGGTTTACCTGTGGTTTAACTGTGGTTTAACTGTGGTTTACCTGTGGTTTACCTGTGGTTTACCTGTGGTTTACTGTGGTTTACCTGTGGTTTACCTGTGGTTTACCTGTGGTTTACCTGTGGTTTACCTGTGGTTTACCTCGTTAGACGAGTTTATATAAGAGTGGTAAGAGTTAACCTGTGGTTTACCTGTGGTTTACCTCGTTAGACGAGTTCATATAAGAGTGGTAAGAGTTAACCTGTGGTTTACCTGTGGTTTAACTGTGGTTTACCTGTGGTTTACCTCGTTAGACGAGTTTATATAAGAGTGGTAAGAGTTAACCTGTGGTTTACCTGTGGTTTACCTCGTTAGACGAGTTTATATAAGAGTTCTGGGAGCGGTGAAGAATGTGTGGAAGTCGAGAACATTATCTCGGAAAGCAAAAAGGTATGTTTTGAAGGACAGTGGTTCCAACAATGTATATAGGTGCTGGCGTGGACTATAGATAGAGTTGTGCGCAGGAGGGTGGATGTATGGAAATGAGATGTTTGAGGACACTATGTTGAGTGATGTGGTTTGAATCGAGTAAGTAATAATAGGGTAAGAGAGATGTGTGGAAATAAGAAGAGTATGGTTGAAAGAGCAGAAGAGGCTGTTTTTGAAATGGTTTGGTCACATGGAAGAGAATGAGTGAGGAAAGATTGACCAAGAGGATATATGAGACAGAAGAAGGAGGGAATGAGGAGAATTGGGAGACCAAATTGGAGGTGGGAAGATGGAGTGAAAAAGATTTTGAGTGATCGGGGCCTGTACATGCAGGAGGGTGAAAGGCATGCAAGGAATAGAGTGAATTGGAACGATTTGGTATACCGGGTCGATGTGCAGTCAATGGATTGAACCAGGGCATGTGAAGCGTCTGGAGTAAACCATGGAAAGTTCTGTGGGGCCTGGATGTGGAAAGGGAGCTGTGGTGTCGGGGCATTATTACATGACAGCTAGAGACTGAGTGTGAACGAAATAACGCTACCTCGCGCACATGAGGGGAGGAGGGGGTTGTTATTTCATGTGTGGCGGGGTTGCGATGGGAATGAATAAAGGTAGACAGTATGAATTATGTACATGTGTATATATGTATATGTCTGCGTGTGTATGTATATGTATACGTTGAGATGTATAGGTATGTATATTTGCGTGTGTGGACGTGTATGTGTATACATGTGTGTGTGGGTGGGTTGGGCCATTCTTTCGTCTGTTTCCTTGCGCTACCTCGCAAACGCGGAAGACAGCGACAAAGCAAAATTAATAAATAAATAAATATATATATATATATATATATATATATATATATATATATATATATATATATATATATATATATATATATATATATATAAGAGAAAATAGGAGTCACGCGGGGAGTGCTCATCCTCCTCGAATTCTCAGACTGGGTTGTCTAAATGTGTGTGGATGTAACCAAGATGTGAAAAAAGGAGAGATAGGTAGTATGTTTGAGGAAAGGAACCTGGATGTTTTGGCTCTGAGTGAACGAAGATCAAGGGTAAAGGGGAAGAGTGGTTTGGGAATGTCTTGGGAGTAAAGTCAGGGGTTAGTGAGAGGACAAGAGCAAGGGAAGGAGTAGCACTACTCCTGAAATAGGAGTTGTGGGAGTATGTGATAGAATGTAAGAAAGTAAATTCTAGATTAATATGGGTAAAACTGAAAGCTGATGGAGAGAGGTGGGTGATTATTGGTGCATATGCACCTGGGCATGAGAAGAAAGATCATGAGAGGCAAGTGTTTTGGGAGCAGCTGAATGAGTGTGTTAGTGGTTTTGATGCACGAGACCGGGTTATAGTGATGGGTGATTTGAATGCAAAGGTGAGTAATGTGGCAGTTGAGGGAATAATTGGTATGCATGGGGTGTTCAGTGTTGTAAATGGAAATGGTGAAGAGCTTGTAGATTTAAATGCTGAAAAAGGACTGATGATTGGGAATACCTGGTTTAAAAAGCGAGATATACATAAGTATACGTATGTAAGTAGGAGAGATGGCCAGAGAGCGATTATTGGATTACGTGTTAATGGATAGGCGTGGAAAAGAGAGACTTTTGGATGTTAATGTGCTGAGAGGTGCAAGTGGAGGCCCTCATGACCACTACCCCCTCCCCCCCTTCCCCCCACAGACCCCCCCGTGGTAAGGGCGTCTCTGGGCCCCTCCCTCCGGCCGGGGATGCTGAAGGAAGGGGATGACGTGTACTTCACGTGCCACGTGGACGCCAACCCACCACCTACCATCATCACGTGGTACCATGAGGTAAGTGGCTGGTATATTGTACCACCAGGTACCACTGTCTCCTGGTATGAACCTATAATGTATCTCAGTATGATGAACTAATTACGCAGTATGACCTTCAGCTAGTATGTTAGTATGACCTTAAACAGTATGACCTTCAGCTAGTATGTTAGTATGACCTTAAACAGTATGACCTTCAGCTAGTATGTTAGTATGACCTTATACTTACGTAGTATGACCTTCTACCAGTATGTTAGTATGACTTTATACTTACGTAGTATGACCTTCTACCAGTATGTTAGTATGACCTTAAACAGTATGACCTTCAGCTAGTATGTTAGTATGACCTTAAACAGTATGACCTTCAGCTAGTATGTTAGTATGACCTTATACTTACGTAGTATGACCTTCTACCAGTATGTTAGTATGACCTTATACTTACGTAGTATGACCTTCAGCTAGTAATGTTAGTATGACCTTAAACAGTATGACCTTCAGCTAGTAATGTTAGTATGACCTTAAACAGTATGACCTTCAGCTAGTAATGTTAGTATGACCTTATACTTACGTAGTATGACCTTCTACCAGTATGTTAGTATGACCTTAAACAGTATGACCTTCAGCTAGTATGTTAGTATGACCTTAAATAGCATGACCTTCAGGTAGTATGTTAGTATGACTTTATACTTACGTAGTATGACCTTCTACCAGTATGTTAGTATGACCTTAAACAGTATGACCTTATACTACCGTAGACTTTACAGTATGTTAGTATGACCTTAAACAGTATGACCTTCAGCTAGTAATGTTAGTATGACCTTAAAGAGTATGACCTTCAGCTAGTATGTTAGTATGACCTTAAACAGTATGACCTTCAGCTAGTATGTTAGTATGACCTTATACTTACGTAGTATGACCTTCTACAGTATGTTAGTATGACCTTAAACTTACGTAGTATGACCTTCTACCAGTATGTTAGTATGACCTTAAACAGTATGACCTTCAGCTAGTATGTTAGTATGACCTTAAACAGTATGACCTTCAGCTAGTATGTTAGTATGACCTTAAACAGTATGACCTTCAGCTAGTATGTTAGTATGACCTTAAACAGTATGACCTTCAGCTAGTATGTTAGTATGACCTTCAGCTAGTATGTTAGTATGACCTTAAACAGTATGACCTTCAGCTAGTATGTTAGTATGACCTTAAACAGTATGACCTTCAGCTAGTATGTTAGTATGACCTTAAACAGTATGACCTTCAGCTAGTATGTTAGTATGACCTTAAACAGTATGACCTTCAGCTAGTATGTTAGTATGACCTTAAACAGTATGACCTTCAGCTAGTATGTTAGTATGACCTTAAACAGTATGACCTTCAGCTAGTATGTTAGTATGACCTTCAGCTAGTATGTTAGTATGACCTTAAACAGTATGACCTTCAGCTAGTATGTTAGTATGACCTTAAACAGTATGACCTTCAGCTAGTATGTTAGTATGACCTTCAGCTAGTATGTTAGTATGACCTTAAACAGTATGACCTTCAGCTAGTATGTTAGTATGACCTTAAACAGTATGACCTTCAGCTAGTATGTTAGTATGACCTTAAACAGTATGACCTTCAGCTAGTATGTTAGTATGACCTTAAACAGTATGACCTTCAGCTAGTATGTTAGTATGACCTTAAACAGTATGACCTTCAGCTAGTATGTTAGTATGACCTTAAACAGTATGACCTTCAGCTAGTATGTTAGTATGACCTTCAGCTAGTATGTTAGTATGACCTTAAACAGTATGACCTTCAGCTAGTATGTTAGTATGACCTTAAACAGTATGACCTTCAGCTAGTATGTTAGTATGACCTTAAACAGTATGACCTTCAGCTAGTATGTTAGTATGACCTTAAACAGTATGACCTTCAGCTAGTATGTTAGTATGACCTTCAGCTAGTATGTTAGTATGACCTTCAGCTAGTATGTTAGTATGACCTTCAGCTAGTATGTTAGTATGACCTTAAACAGTATGACCTTCAGCTAGTATGTTAGTATGACCTTAAACAGTATGACCTTCAGCTAGTATGTTAGTATGACCTTAAACAGTATGACCTTCAGCTAGTATGTTAGTATGACCTTCAGCTAGTATGTTAGTATGACCTTAAACAGTATGACCTTCAGCTAGTATGTTAGTATGACCTTCAGCTAGTATGTTAGTATGACCTTAAACAGTATGACCTTCAGCTAGTATGTTAGTATGACCTTAAACAGTATGACCTTCAGCTAGTATGTTAGTATGACCTTAAACAGTATGACCTTCAGCTAGTATGTTAGTATGACCTTCAGCTAGTATGTTAGTATGACCTTCAGCTAGTATGTTAGTATGACCTTCAGCTAGTATGTTAGTATGACCTTAAACAGTATGACCTTCAGCTAGTATGTTAGTATGACCTTAAACAGTATGACCTTCAGCTAGTATGTTAGTATGACCTTAAACAGTATGACCTTCAGCTAGTATGTTAGTATGACCTTAAACAGTATGACCTTCAGCTAGTATGTTAGTATGACCTTAAACAGTATGACCTTCAGCTAGTATGTTAGTATGACCTTAAACAGTATGACCTTCAGCTAGTATGTTAGTATGACCTTAAACAGTATGACCTTCAGCTAGTATGTTAGTATGACCTTAAACAGTATGACCTTCAGCTAGTATGTTAGTATGACCTTAAACAGTATGACCTTCAGCTAGTATGTTAGTATGACCTTAAACAGTATGACCTTCAGCTAGTATGTTAGTATGACCTTAAACAGTATGACCTTCAGCTAGTATGTTAGTATGACCTTAAACAGTATGACCTTCAGCTAGTATGTTAGTATGACCTTAAACAGTATGACCTTCAGCTAGTATGTTAGTATGACCTTAAACAGTATGACCTTCAGCTAGTATGTTAGTATGACCTTAAACAGTATGACCTTCAGCTAGTATGTTAGTATGACCTTAAACAGTATGACCTTCAGCTAGTATGTTAGTATGACCTTAAACAGTATGACCTTCAGCTAGTATGTTAGTATGACCTTAAACAGTATGACCTTCAGCTAGTATGTTAGTATGACCTTAAACAGTATGACCTTCAGCTAGTATGTTAGTATGACCTTAAACAGTATGACCTTCAGCTAGTATGTTAGTATGACCTTAAACAGTATGACCTTCAGCTAGTATGTTAGTATGACCTTAAACAGTATGACCTTCAGCTAGTATGTTAGTATGACCTTAAACAGTATGACCTTCAGCTAGTATGTTAGTATGACCTTAAACAGTATGACCTTCAGCTAGTATGTTAGTATGACCTTAAACAGTATGACCTTCAGCTAGTATGTTAGTATGACCTTAAACAGTATGACCTTCAGCTAGTATGTTAGTATGACCTTAAACAGTATGACCTTCAGCTAGTATGTTAGTATGACCTTAAACAGTATGACCTTCAGCTAGTATGTTAGTATGACCTTCAGCTAGTATGTTAGTATGACCTTAAACAGTATGACCTTCAGCTAGTATGTTAGTATGACCTTAAACAGTATGACCTTCAGCTAGTATGTTAGTATGACCTTAAACAGTATGACCTTCAGCTAGTATGTTAGTATGACCTTAAACAGTATGACCTTCAGCTAGTATGTTAGTATGACCTTAAACAGTATGACCTTCAGCTAGTATGTTAGTATGACCTTAAACAGTATGACCTTCAGCTAGTATGTTAGTATGACCTTAAACAGTATGACCTTCAGCTAGTATGTTAGTATGACCTTAAACAGTATGACCTTCAGCTAGTATGTTAGTATGACCTTAAACAGTATGACCTTCAGCTAGTATGTTAGTATGACCTTAAACAGTATGACCTTCAGCTAGTATGTTAGTATGACCTTAAACAGTATGACCTTCAGCTAGTATGTTAGTATGACCTTAAACAGTATGACCTTCAGCTAGTATGTTAGTATGACCTTAAACAGTATGACCTTCAGCTAGTATGTTAGTATGACCTTAAACAGTATGACCTTCAGCTAGTATGTTAGTATGACCTTAAACAGTATGACCTTCAGCTAGTATGTTAGTATGACCTTAAACAGTATGACCTTCAGCTAGTATGTTAGTATGACCTTAAACAGTATGACCTTCAGCTAGTATGTTAGTATGACCTTAAACAGTATGACCTTCAGCTAGTATGTTAGTATGACCTTAAACAGTATGACCTTCAGCTAGTATGTTAGTATGACCTTAAACAGTATGACCTTCAGCTAGTATGTTAGTATGACCTTAAACAGTATGACCTTCAGCTAGTATGTTAGTATGACCTTAAACAGTATGACCTTCAGCTAGTATGTTAGTATGACCTTAAACAGTATGACCTTCAGCTAGTATGTTAGTATGACCTTAAACAGTATGACCTTCAGCTAGTATGTTAGTATGACCTTAAACAGTATGACCTTCAGCTAGTATGTTAGTATGACCTTAAACAGTATGACCTTCAGCTAGTATGTTAGTATGACCTTAAACAGTATGACCTTCAGCTAGTATGTTAGTATGACCTTAAACAGTATGACCTTCAGCTAGTATGTTAGTATGACCTTCAGCTAGTATGTTAGTATGACCTTAAACAGTATGACCTTCAGCTAGTATGTTAGTATGACCTTAAACAGTATGACCTTCAGCTAGTATGTTAGTATGACCTTAAACAGTATGACCTTCAGCTAGTATGTTAGTATGACCTTAAACAGTATGACCTTCAGCTAGTATGTTAGTATGACCTTAAACAGTATGACCTTCAGCTAGTATGTTAGTATGACCTTAAACAGTATGACCTTCAGCTAGTATGTTAGTATGACCTTAAACAGTATGACCTTCAGCTAGTATGTTAGTATGACCTTAAACAGTATGACCTTCAGCTAGTATGTTAGTATGACCTTAAACAGTATGACCTTCAGCTAGTATGTTAGTATGACCTTAAACAGTATGACCTTCAGCTAGTATGTTAGTATGACCTTAAACAGTATGACCTTCAGCTAGTATGTTAGTATGACCTTAAACAGTATGACCTTCAGCTAGTATGTTAGTATGACCTTAAACAGTATGACCTTCAGCTAGTATGTTAGTATGACCTTAAACAGTATGACCTTCAGCTAGTATGTTAGTATGACCTTCAGCTAGTATGTTAGTATGACCTTAAACAGTATGACCTTCAGCTAGTATGTTAGTATGACCTTAAACAGTATGACCTTCAGCTAGTATGTTAGTATGACCTTAAACAGTATGACCTTCAGCTAGTATGTTAGTATGACCTTAAACAGTATGACCTTCAGCTAGTATGTTAGTATGACCTTAAACAGTATGACCTTCAGCTAGTATGTTAGTATGACCTTAAACAGTATGACCTTCAGCTAGTATGTTAGTATGACCTTAAACAGTATGACCTTCAGCTAGTATGTTAGTATGACCTTAAACAGTATGACCTTCAGCTAGTATGTTAGTATGACCTTAAACAGTATGACCTTCAGCTAGTATGTTAGTATGACCTTAAACAGTATGACCTTCAGCTAGTATGTTAGTATGACCTTAAACAGTATGACCTTCAGCTAGTATGTTAGTATGACCTTAAACAGTATGACCTTCAGCTAGTATGTTAGTATGACCTTAAACAGTATGACCTTCAGCTAGTATGTTAGTATGACCTTAAACAGTATGACCTTCAGCTAGTATGTTAGTATGACCTTAAACAGTATGACCTTCAGCTAGTATGTTAGTATGACCTTAAACAGTATGACCTTCAGCTAGTATGTTAGTATGACCTTAAACAGTATGACCTTCAGCTAGTATGTTAGTATGACCTTAAACAGTATGACCTTCAGCTAGTATGTTAGTATGACCTTAAACAGTATGACCTTCAGCTAGTATGTTAGTATGACCTTAAACAGTATGACCTTCAGCTAGTATGTTAGTATGACCTTAAACAGTATGACCTTCAGCTAGTATGTTAGTATGACCTTAAACAGTATGACCTTCAGCTAGTATGTTAGTATGACCTTAAACAGTATGACCTTCAGCTAGTATGTTAGTATGACCTTCAGCTAGTATGTTAGTATGACCTTAAACAGTATGACCTTCAGCTAGTATGTTAGTATGACCTTCAGCTAGTATGTTAGTATGACCTTAAACAGTATGACCTTCAGCTAGTATGTTAGTATGACCTTCAGCTAGTATGTTAGTATGACCTTAAACAGTATGACCTTCAGCTAGTATGTTAGTATGACCTTCAGCTAGTATGTTAGTATGACCTTAAACAGTATGACCTTCAGCTAGTATGTTAGTATGACCTTCAGCTAGTATGTTAGTATGACCTTAAACAGTATGACCTTCAGCTAGTATGTTAGTATGACCTTCAGCTAGTATGTTAGTATGACCTTAAACAGTATGACCTTCAGCTAGTATGTTAGTATGACCTTAAACAGTATGACCTTCAGCTAGTATGTTAGTATGACCTTCAGCTAGTATGTTAGTATGACCTTAAACAGTATGACCTTCAGCTAGTATGTTAGTATGACCTTCAGCTAGTATGTTAGTATGACCTTAAACAGTATGACCTTCAGCTAGTATGTTAGTATGACCTTCAGCTAGTATGTTAGTATGACCTTAAACAGTATGACCTTCAGCTAGTATGTTAGTATGACCTTCAGCTAGTATGTTAGTATGACCTTAAACAGTATGACCTTCAGCTAGTATGTTAGTATGACCTTCAGCTAGTATGTTAGTATGACCTTAAACAGTATGACCTTCAGCTAGTATGTTAGTATGACCTTCAGCTAGTATGTTAGTATGACCTTAAACAGTATGACCTTCAGCTAGTATGTTAGTATGACCTTAAACAGTATGACCTTCAGCTAGTATGTTAGTATGACCTTAAACAGTATGACCTTCAGCTAGTATGTTAGTATGACCTTCAGCTAGTATGTTAGTATGACCTTAAACAGTATGACCTTCAGCTAGTATGTTAGTATGACCTTCAGCTAGTATGTTAGTATGACCTTAAACAGTATGACCTTCAGCTAGTATGTTAGTATGACCTTCAGCTAGTATGTTAGTATGACCTTAAACAGTATGACCTTCAGCTAGTATGTTAGTATGACCTTCAGCTAGTATGTTAGTATGACCTTAAACAGTATGACCTTCAGCTAGTATGTTAGTATGACCTTCAGCTAGTATGTTAGTATGACCTTAAACAGTATGACCTTCAGCTAGTATGTTAGTATGACCTTCAGCTAGTATGTTAGTATGACCTTAAACAGTATGACCTTCAGCTAGTATGTTAGTATGACCTTAAACAGTATGACCTTCAGCTAGTATGTTAGTATGACCTTAAACAGTATGACCTTCAGCTAGTATGTTAGTATGACCTTAAACAGTATGACCTTCAGCTAGTATGTTAGTATGACCTTCAGCTAGTATGTTAGTATGACCTTAAACAGTATGACCTTCAGCTAGTATGTTAGTATGACCTTCAGCTAGTATGTTAGTATGACCTTAAACAGTATGACCTTCAGCTAGTATGTTAGTATGACCTTCAGCTAGTATGTTAGTATGACCTTAAACAGTATGACCTTCAGCTAGTATGTTAGTATGACCTTCAGCTAGTATGTTAGTATGACCTTAAACAGTATGACCTTCAGCTAGTATGTTAGTATGACCTTAAACAGTATGACCTTCAGCTAGTATGTTAGTATGACCTTAAACAGTATGACCTTCAGCTAGTATGTTAGTATGACCTTAAACAGTATGACCTTCAGCTAGTATGTTAGTATGACCTTAAACAGTATGACCTTCAGCTAGTATGTTAGTATGACCTTAAACAGTATGACCTTCAGCTAGTATGTTAGTATGACCTTAAACAGTATGACCTTCAGCTAGTATGTTAGTATGACCTTAAACAGTATGACCTTCAGCTAGTATGTTAGTATGACCTTAAACAGTATGACCTTCAGCTAGTATGTTAGTATGACCTTAAACAGTATGACCTTCAGCTAGTATGTTAGTATGACCTTAAACAGTATGACCTTCAGCTAGTATGTTAGTATGACCTTAAACAGTATGACCTTCAGCTAGTATGTTAGTATGACCTTAAACAGTATGACCTTCAGCTAGTATGTTAGTATGACCTTAAACAGTATGACCTTCAGCTAGTATGTTAGTATGACCTTAAACAGTATGACCTTCAGCTAGTATGTTAGTATGACCTTAAACAGTATGACCTTCAGCTAGTATGTTAGTATGACCTTAAACAGTATGACCTTCAGCTAGTATGTTAGTATGACCTTAAACAGTATGACCTTCAGCTAGTATGTTAGTATGACCTTAAACAGTATGACCTTCAGCTAGTATGTTAGTATGACCTTAAACAGTATGACCTTCAGCTAGTATGTTAGTATGACCTTAAACAGTATGACCTTCAGCTAGTATGTTAGTATGACCTTAAACAGTATGACCTTCAGCTAGTATGTTAGTATGACCTTAAACAGTATGACCTTCAGCTAGTATGTTAGTATGACCTTAAACAGTATGACCTTCAGCTAGTATGTTAGTATGACCTTAAACAGTATGACCTTCAGCTAGTATGTTAGTATGACCTTAAACAGTATGACCTTCAGCTAGTATGTTAGTATGACCTTAAACAGTATGACCTTCAGCTAGTATGTTAGTATGACCTTAAACAGTATGACCTTCAGCTAGTATGTTAGTATGACCTTAAACAGTATGACCTTCAGCTAGTATGTTAGTATGACCTTAAACAGTATGACCTTCAGCTAGTATGTTAGTATGACCTTAAACAGTATGACCTTCAGCTAGTATGTTAGTATGACCTTAAACAGTATGACCTTCAGCTAGTATGTTAGTATGACCTTAAACAGTATGACCTTCAGCTAGTATGTTAGTATGACCTTAAACAGTATGACCTTCAGCTAGTATGTTAGTATGACCTTAAACAGTATGACCTTCAGCTAGTATGTTAGTATGACCTTAAACAGTATGACCTTCAGCTAGTATGTTAGTATGACCTTAAACAGTATGACCTTCAGCTAGTATGTTAGTATGACCTTAAACAGTATGACCTTCAGCTAGTATGTTAGTATGACCTTAAACAGTATGACCTTCAGCTAGCGTTACCAGCTACACTGTAACATCATCTAGCGTTACCAGCTACACTGTAACATCATCTAGCGTTACCAGCTACACTGTAACATCATCTAGCGTTACCAGCTACACTGTAACATCATCTGATTAATAGAATCATAACACAGGATTGATCGGGTTATGATAATGCTACACAGAGTCGGAAGATACAATAGTGGTGGTATTCCCACACTACATAGGAGGAGTTTAGACCTATCCTGTAGGGACCCGCTGAAGTGGACTGCAGGAGACAGTATAACTGGATCCTGAGAGGATATAGCATTATATTGTCCCCAAATGTCCCTAATACATTTAGGGTCATATTTGTTCACTAGTCAAGTGGTGGATGGTTGGCCACACTCATGACACAAATTGGTGGCCGCAATTTTGGATCCACAGGTGGATGTGGCCAAATTGATGGCCACACTGTTGGATCCACAGGTGGATGTGGCCAGATGGGTGGCCATGTGTGGCCTATGGCTATGACTATACCTGGCCATTGTGGCTGGACATTAGTGCAAAATATTGGTTCCACAAGCAAGTTGAACATATTTATATGTGTTGGGCTACGTTAGGTAGGCAGGAGAGATGTGTGGGTGTTGGCTATACTGTACAGGGAGAGGGGGGGTAACTGGGTGTTGGCTATACTGTATAGGGGGAGGGAGGGGGGGAACTGGGTGTTGGCTATACTGTACAGGGGAAGGGGGGGAACTGGGTGTTGGCTATACTGTACAGGGGGAGGGGGGGGAACTGGGTGTTGGCTATACTGTACAGGGGGAGGGGGGGGACTGGGTGTTGGCTATACTGTATAGGGGGAGGGGGGGGACTGGGTGTTGGCTATACTGTATAGGGGGAGGGGGGGACTGGGTGTTGGCTATACTGTACAGGGGGAGGGAGGGGCTGGGTGTTGGCTATACTGTACAGGGGGAGGGAGGGGCTGGGTGTTGGCTACACTGTACAGGGAGAGGGGGGGGGACTGGGTGTTGGCTATACTGTACAGGGAGAGGGGGGGGGACTGGGTGTTGGCTATACTGTATAGGGGGAGGGGGGGACTGGGTGTTGGCTATACTGTATAGGGGGAGGGAGGGGACTGGGTGTTGGCTATACTGTACAGGGGGAGGGGGGGGACTGGGTGTTGGCTATACTGTACAGGGGGAGGGAGGGGCTGGGTGTTGGCTATACTGTACAGGGGGAGGGAGAGGGGACTGGGTGTTGGCTATACTGTACAGGGAGAGGGGGGGGACTGGGTGTTGGCTATACTGTACAGGGGGAGGGAGAGGGGACTGGGTGTTGGCTATACTGTACAGGGGGAGGGGGGGGACTGGGTGTTGGCTATACTGTATAGGGGGAGGGGGGGGACTGGGTGTTGGCTATACTGTACAGGGGGAGGGAGGGGCTGGGTGTTGGCTATACTGTACAGGGGGAGGGAGGGGGGAACTGGGTGTTGGCTATACTGTACAGGGAAGGGAGGGGACTGGGTGTTGGCTATACTGTATAGGGGGAGGGGGGGGACTGGGTGTTGGCTATACTGTACAGGGGGAGGGAGGGGACTGGGTGTTGGCTATACTGTATAGGGGGAGGGGGGGGAACTGGGTGTTGGCTACAGTGTGTAGGAGGGAAGGGGATGACTGAGTGTTGGCTACAGTGTGTAGGAGGGAAGGGGATGACTGAGTGTTGGCTACAGTGTGTAGGAGGGAAGGGGATGACTGAGTGTTGGCTACAGTGTGTAGGAGGGAAGGGGATGACTGAGTGTTGGCTACAGTGTGTAGGAGGGAAGGGGATGACTGAGTGTTGGCTACAGTGTGTAGGAGGGAAGGGGATGACTGAGTGTTGGCTACAGTGTGTAGGAGGGAAGGGGATGACTGAGTGTTGGCTACAGTGTGTAGGAGGGAAGGGGATGACTGAGTGTTGGCTACAGTGTGTAGGAGGGAAGGGGATGACTGAGTGTTGGCTACAGTGTGTAGGAGGGAAGGGGATGACTGAGTGTTGGCTACAGTGTGTAGGAGGGAAGGGGATGACTGAGTGTTGGCTACAGTGTGTAGGAGGGAAGGGGATGACTGAGTGTTGGCTACAGTGTGTAGGAGGGAAGGGGATGACTGAGTGTTGGCTACAGTGTGTAGGAGGGAAGGGGATGACTGAGTGTTGGCTACAGTGTGTAGGAGGGAAGGGGATGACTGAGTGTTGGCTACAGTGTGTAGGAGGGAAGGGGATGACTGAGTGTTGGCTACAGTGTGTAGGAGGGAAGGGGATGACTGAGTGTTGGCTACAGTGTGTAGGAGGGAAGGGGATGACTGAGTGTTGGCTACAGTGTGTAGGAGGGAAGGGGATGACTGAGTGTTGGCTACAGTGTGTAGGAGGGAAGGGGATGACTGAGTGTTGGCTACAGTGTGTAGGAGGGAAGGGGATGACTGAGTGTTGGCTACAGTGTGTAGGAGGGAAGGGGATGACTGAGTGTTGGCTACAGTGTGTAGGAGGGAAGGGGATGACTGAGTGTTGGCTACAGTGTGTAGGAGGGAAGGGGATGACTGAGTGTTGGCTACAGTGTGTAGGAGGGAAGGGGATCATCACTTGATGAACGAGTTGACCATACAGAACACCATCACTTGATGAACGAGTTGTTTGACACATCTACATGATTCTTATATGATGAACATGTACTACATGATTGTTATATGATGAACATGTACTGCATGCTTCATATATGATGAACATGTACTGCATGCTTCATATATGATGAACATGTACTGCATGCTTCATATATGATGAACATGTACTGCATGCTTCATATATGATGAACATGTACTGCATGCTTCATATATGATGAACATGTACTACATGATTCTTATATGATGAACATGTACTACATGATTCTTATATGATATAATGAACATGTAAGACGAAGGTGATGTTGTAATACAAACCACAACAGACCACTGGATCTTTTGCAGCTGACTGTGGTAGTGGCAGACCACATCAGAAACTCATACATTAATGTGCCACAAGTTAGAAGGGAAAGAAATGATGCAAAGATTATAACTTGCAAGTTGTCATTGTGATTATGGAGACACAACTAATGTAAGTTGTGAACTTGAAGCAAAGTACTGATCAAGTCTGTTCTTAAAACATATTAGTAGAAGAGTATTCAACCAATCTACTTGCAAAATCGTTGCACATGTTAACAATGTCAACTTTCAAAAAGCTTTTGATATGTTTCCACATCAAAGATAACTCACAAAAATTATGTTACATGACATTGATGGGGTTGTACTTCAGTCACATAGTATGGATGGGGTTGTACTTCAGTCACATAGTATGGATGGGGTTGTACTTCAGTCACATAGTATGGATGGGGGTTGTACTTCAGTCACATAGTATGGATGGGGTTGTACTTCAGTCACATAGTATGGATGGGGTTGTACTTCAGTCACATAGTATGGGTGGGGTTGTACTTCAGTCACATAGTATGGGTGGGGTTGTACTTCAGTCACATAGTATGGGTGGGGTTGTACTTCAGTCACATAGTATGGATGGGGTTGTACTTCAGTCACATAGTATGGATGGGGTTGTACTTCAGTCACATAGTATGGATGGGGTTATACTTCAGTCACATAGTATGGGTGGGGTTGTACTTCAGTCACATAGTATGGATGGGGTTGTACTTCAGTCACATAGTATGGATGGGGTTGTACTTCAGTCACATAGTATGGGTGGGGTTGTACTCCAGTCACATAGTATGGGTGGGGTTGTACTTCAGTCACATAGTATGGATGGGGTTGTACTTCAGTCACATAGTATGGATGGGGTTGTACTTCAGTCACATAGTATGGATGGGGTTGTACTTCAGTCACATAGTATGGATGGGGTTGTACTTCAGTCACATAGTATGGATGGGGTTGTACTTCAGTCACATAGTATGGGTGGGGTTGTACTTCAGTCACATAGTATGGATGGGGTTGTACTTCAGTCACATAGTATGGATGGGGTTGTACTTCAGTCACATAGTATGGGTGGGGTTGTACTTCAGTCACATAGTATGGGTGGGGTTGTACTTCAGTCACATAGTATGGATGGGGTTGTACTTCAGTCACATAGTATGGATGGGGTTGTACTTCAGTCACATAGTATGGATGGGGTTGTACTTCAGTCACATAGTATGGATGGGGTTGTACTTCAGTCACATAGTATGGATGGGGTTGTACTTCAGTCACATAGTATGGATGGGGTTGTACTTCAGTCACATAGTATGGATGGGGTTGTAGTTCAGTCACATAGTATGGATGGGGTTGTACTTCAGTCACATAGTATGGGTGGGGTTATACTTCAGTCACATAGTATGGGTGGGGTTGTACTTCAGTCACATAGTATGGATGGGGTTGTACTTCAGTCACATAGTATGGATGGGGTTGTACTTCAGTCACATAGTATGGATGGGGTTGTAGTTCAGTCACATAGTATGGATGGGGTTGTACTTCAGTCACATAGTATGGATGGGGTTGTACTTCAGTCACATAGTATGGATGGGGTTGTACTTCAGTCACATAGTATGGATGGGGTTGTAGTTCAGTCACATAGTATGGATGGGGTTGTACTTCAGTCACATAGTATGGGTGGGGTTGTACTTCAGTCACATAGTATGGGTGGGGTTGTACTTCAGTCACATAGTATGGATGGGGTTGTACTTCAGTCACATAGTATGGATGGGGTTGTACTTCAGTCACATAGTATGGATGGGGTTGTACTTCAGTCACATAGTATGGGTGGGGTTGTACTTCAGTCACATAGTATGGATGGGGTTGTACTTCAGTCACATAGTATGGATGGGGTTGTACTTCAGTCACATAGTAGTTCACAACTTACATTAGTTGTGTTTCCATAATCACAATGACAACTTGCAGGTCTTTGTATCATGTTTATGTTGACAAACTTTTGCCACACTGATATGTGAGTGTCTGAAGATGATGATGATGTGTTCCACCATCACATATAACCTGGTAAACATCCAAGGGTTTGTTGTTGTTTGTATGTCTTTGTATTGTGTCTTAATCACTTCATCACACGCTGGTTGACCATGTCACATTGCTCATACTGTACATGTCTGTGTCATGATATCATCATCATGACACATGTTATCTTTATCAACCTTCATCATGACACATGTTATCTTTATCAATCATTATTATAACACGTTATCTTTATCAACCTTCATCATGACACATGTTATCTTTATCAATCACTATTATAACACGTAATCTTTATCAACCTTCATCATGACACATGTTATCTTTATCAGTCATTATTATAACACGTTATCTTTATCAACCTTCATCATGACACATGTTATCTTTATCAATCACTATTATAACACGTTATCTTTATCAACCTTCATCATGACACATGTTATCTTTATCTACCTTCATCATGACACATGTTATCTTTATCAACCTTCATCATGACACATGTTATCTTTATCTACCTTCATCATGACACATGTTATCTTTATCAACCTTCATCATGACACATGTTATCTTTATCAACCTTCATCATGACACATGTTATCTTTATCAACCTTCATAATGACACATGTTATCTTTATCTACCTTCATCATGACACATGTTATCTTTATCAACCTTCATCATGACACATGTTATCTTTATCTACCTTCATCATGACACATGATATCTTTATCAACCTTCATCATGACACATGTTATCTTTATCTACCTTCATCATGACACATGTTATCTTTATCTACCTTCATCATGACACATGTTATCTTTATCTACCTTCATCATGACACATGTTATCTTTATCTACCTTCATCATGACACATGTTATCTTTATCTACCTTCATCATGACACATGTTATCTTTATCTACCTTCATCATGACTCATGTTATCTTTATCTACCTTCATCATGACTCATGTTATCTTTATCTACCTTCATCATGACACATGTTATCTTTATCTACCTTCATCATGACACATGTTATATGAACACTTAACATTCAGGTCAGATTTCAGACCAGGAGACTTCTTGCCTTCATGAAAGTTTGGACAACAGAAACATTACACAACTTATTCCATGGCCAATTCTATGACCAATTACGATACGTAATGGTCGCAGTGGGACGCAGTGGGCCACAGTGGGACGCAGTGGGACGCAGTGGGCCACAGTGGGACGCAGTGGGCCACAGTGGACAGCAGTTGGCCACAGTGGACATCACTGGGCCACAGTGGGCCGCCGTGGGTCACAGTTGACATCAGTGGGACGCAGTGGGCCACAGTGGACATCACTGGGCCACAGTAGGCCACAGTGGACATCAGTGAGTCACAGTGAGCCACAGTGGACATCACTGGGCCACAGTGGGCCACCGTGGGCAGGAGTGGGTCACAGTGGGCCACAGTGGCTATGTGTGCATGCGCCCCGTCCTCCCACACTAAAACCCATTGCTCACGTCCTGCTGTTGCTTCCCACAGTTTTTCTGTGGACTCTTCCTTGCTCGAGTCCTGACCGTTATGATAACTTCTCCTTCCTCAAACCACCAAACTAAAGATTGCTTTCACTTCCTTCATCTTCCCACAACTTTGCTTCCTTCATCTTCCCACAACTTTGCTTCCTTCATCTTCCCACAACTTTGCTTCCTTCATCTTCCCACAACTTTGCTTCCTTCATCTTCCCACAACTTTGCTTCCTTCATCTTCCCACAACTTTGCTTCCTTCATCTTCCCACAACTTTGCTTCCTTCATCTTCCCACAACTTTGCTTCCTTCATCTTCCCACAACTTTGCTTCCTTCATCTTCCCACAACTTTGCTTCCTTCATCTTCCCACAACTTTGCTTCCTTCATCTTCCCACAACTTTGCTTCCTTCATCTTCCCACAACTTTGCTTCCTTCATCTTCCCACAACTTTGCTTCCTTCACCTTCCCACAACTTTGCTTCCTTCATCTTCCCACAACTTTGCTTCCTTCATCTTCCCACAACTTTGCTTCCTTCATCTTCCCACAACTTTGCTTCCTTCATCTCCCCACAACTTTGCTTCCTTCATCTTCCCACAACTTTGCTTCCTTCATCTTCCCACAACTTTGCTTCCTTCATCTTCCCACAACTTTGCTTCCTTCATCTTCCCACAACTTTGCTTCCTTCATCTTCCCACAACTTTGCTTCCTTCATCTTCCCACAACTTTGCTTCCTTCATCTTCCCACAACTTTGCTTCCTTCATCTTCCCACAACTTTGCTTCCTTCATCTTCCCACAACTTTGCTTCCTTCATCTTCCCACAACTTTGCTTCCTTCATCTTCCCACAACTTTGCTTCCTTCATCTTCCCACAACTTTGCTTCCTTCATCTCCCCACAACTTTGCTTCCTTCATCTTCCCACAACTTTGCTTCCTTCATCTTCCCACAACTTTGCTTCCTTCATCTTCCCACAACTTTGCTTCCTTCATCTTCCCACAACTTTGCTTCCTTCATCTTCCCACAACTTTGCTTCCTTCATCTTCCCACAACTTTGCTTCCTTCATCTCCCCACAACTTTGCTTCCTTCATCTTCCCACAACTTTGCTTCCTTCATCTTCCCACAACTTTGCTTCCTTCATCTTCCCACAACTTTGCTTCCTTCATCTTCCCACAACTTTGCTTCCTTCATCTTCCCACAACTTTGCTTCCTTCATCTTCCCACAACTTTGCTTCCTTCATCTTCCCACAACTTTGCTTCCTTCATCTTCCCACAACTTTGCTTCCTTCATCTTCCCACAACTTTGCTTCCTTCATCTTCCCACAACTTTGCTTCCTTCAAGAAGTTAGCCAGTTGATAAACATGTCTGGGTGATTCATATGAAGGGGTTCAATGCTTCATATGACTGACTCAATGGTTCAGAACTAATATAAATGCATTAGGGATTTGATGATTCGTATAATTGATTCATTGATTCAGAATTAACATGACTGAATCAGGGGTTTTATGATTCATGAGACTAACTCAGTGGGTTAGAACTAACGTCAAATGTTGGAGTGAACTGATTCATCATACGAATAATTCACTGGTTCAGGTATAATATTATTCTGTCTATGGTTTATGGTTTCATGTTCAGTGTCTCATGGTTTATATGAATGTATTACGAGGTTCACTGCTTCATATGGTTTATGGTTTCATGTTCAGTGTCTCATGGTTTATATGAATGTATTACGAGGTTCACTGCTTCATATGGTTTATGGTTTCATGTTCAGTGTCTCATGGTTTATATGAATGTATTACGAGGTTCACTGCTTCATATGGTTTATGGTTTCATGTTCAGTGTCTCATGGTTTATATGAATGTATTACGAGGTTCACTGCTTCATATAATTGAGTGGATCAGTTCCAACACAAATATGACACTAATCTATTGCTTCATATGAAAGGTTCAGTTTGATTCATTCCAGTGTGTTAGGTTTGTAGTGTCAGTGGTTCATTATGTAGTGGTTCATTGTTACAGTGGTGCACTATGACAGTGGTTCATTGTTACAGTGGTGCACTATGACAGTGGTTCATTGTTACAGTGGTGCACTATAACAGTGGTTCATTGTTACAGTGGTGCACTATGACAGTGGTTCATTGTTACAGTGGTGCACTATGACAGTGGTTCATTGTTACAGTGGTGCACTATGACAGTGGTTCATTGTTACAGTGGTGCACTATGACAGTGGTTCATTGTTACAGTGGTGCACTATAACAGTGGTTCATTGTTACAGTGGTGCACTATAACAGTGGTTCATTGTTACAGTGGTGCACTATAACAGTGGTTCATTGTTACAGTGGTGCACTATAACAGTGGTTCATTGTTACAGTGGTGCACTATAACAGTGGTTCATTGTTACAGTGGTGCACTATGACAGTGGTTCATTGTTACAGTGGTGCACTATAACAGTGGTTCATTGTTACAGTGGTGCACTATAACAGTGGTTCATTGTTACAGTGGTGCACTATAACAGTGGTTCATTGTTACAGTGGTGCACTATAACAGTGGTTCATTGTTACAGTGGTGCACTATAACAGTGGTTCATTGTTACAGTGGTGCACTATAACAGTGGTTCATTGTTACAGTGGTGCATTGTGACAGTGGTAGAGTAACGTGTGTTACTATGTTACTAGTGTCACAGATCTCAACACCAATATCATTTTCATCGTTACCAGCTTGGTGTCAGTGTTGTCATAACTAACAGTGTGGTGTCAGTGTTGTCAGCAGCGGGGAACGTGATGTCAGCACCAGTATGAGTGTGGTGTCAGTGTTGTCAGCAGTGGGAACGTGATGTCAGCACCAATATGAGTGTGGTGTCAGTGTTGTCAGCAGTGGGAACGTGATGTCAGCACCAATATGAGAGTGTTGTCAGCAGTGGGGACGTGATGTCAGCACCAGTATGAGTGTGGTGTCAGTGTTGTCAGCAGCGGGGACTTGATGTCAGCACCAGTATGAGTGTGGTGTCAGTGTTGTCAGCAGCGGGAACGTGATGTCAGCACCTATATGAGTGTGGTGTCAGTGTTGTCAGCAGCGGGGAACGTGATGTCAGCACCAATATGAGAGTGTTGTCAGCAGTGGGGACGTGATGTCAGCACCAGTATGAGTGTGGTGTCAGTGTTGTCAGCAGCGGGGAACGTGATGTCAGCACCAGTATGAGTGTGGTGTCAGTGTTGCCAGCAGCGGGAACGTGATGTCAGCACCTATATGAGTGTGGTGTCAGTGTTGTCAGCAGCGGGGAACGTGATGTCAGCACCAATATGAGAGTGTTGTCAGCAGTGGGGACGTGATGTCAGCACCAGTATGAGTGTGGTGTCAGTGTTGTCAGCAGCGGGGAACGTGATGTCAGCACCAGTATGAGTGTGGTGTCAGTGTTGTCAGCAGCGGGGAACGTGATGTCAGCACCAATATGAGAGTGTTGTCAGCAGTGGGGACGTGATGTCAGCACCAGTATGAGTGTGGTGTCAGTGTTGTCAGCAGCGGGGAACGTGATGTCAGCAGCAGTATGAGTGTGGTGTCAGCACTAACAACATGTTGTTGTCAACCAACAGAGACACCGCTTCCTTTATCATCCTGTCGTCTAGCCAACATAACAGCTTCCTGGTTAAGTTTAACTTGCCACCAGAGACCAGAACGGTACCGTAGCCCAGGTACCATACTGTACCGTGCTGAGGTAAGTACCCCTACCATACTGTACTGAGGTAAGTACCCCTACCATACTGTACCGTGCTGAGGTAAGTACCCCTACCATACTGTACCGTGCTGAGGTAAGCACCCCTACCATACTGTACCGTGCTGAGGTAAGTACCCCTACCATACTGTACCGTGCTGAGGTAAGTACCCCTACCATAATGTACAGTGCTGAGGTAAGTACCACCTTACTTGTACCATACTGTACCGTGCTGAGGTAAGTACCCCTACCATACTGTACCGTGCTGAGGTAAGTACCCCTACCATACTGTACCGTGCTTGAGGTAAGTACCCCTACCATACTGTACCGTGCTGAGGTAAGTACCCCTACCATACTGTACCGTGCTGAGGTAAGTACCCCTACCATACTGTACCGTGCTGAGGTAAGTACCCCTACCATACTGTACCGTGCTGAGGTAAGTACCCCTACCATACTGTACCGTGCTGAGGTAAGTACCACCTTACTTGTACCATACTGTACCGTGCTGAGGTAAGTACCCCTACCATACTGTACCGTGCTGAGGTAAGTACCCCTACCATACTGTACCGTGCTGAGGTAAGTACCCCTACCATACTGTACCGTGCTGAGGTAAGTACCCCTACCATACTGTACCGTGCTGAGGTAAGTACCCCTACCATACTGTACCGTGCTGAGGTAAGTAGCCCTACCATACTGTACCGTGCTGCGGTAAGTACCCCTACCATACTGTACCGTGCTGAGGTAAGTACCCCTACCATACTGTACCGTGCTGAGGTAAGTAGCCCTACCATACTGTACCGTGCTGAGGTAAGTACCACTACCATACTGTACTGAGGTAAGTACCCCTACCATACTGTACCGTGCTGAGGTAAGTACCCCTACCATACTGTACCGTGCTGAGGTAAGTACCCCTACCATACTGTACCGTGCTGAGGTAAGTACCCCTACCATACTGTACCGTGCTGAGGTAAGTACCCCTACCATACTGTACCGTGCTGAGGTAAGTACCCCTACCATACTGTACCGTGCTGAGGTAAGTAGCCCTACCATACTGTACCGTGCTGAGGTAAGTACCCCTACCATACTGTACTGAGGTAAGTACCCCTACCATACTGTACCGTGCTGAGGTAAGTACCACCTTACTTGTACCATACTGTACCATACTGTACTATTGTGTAACGTCAGTGTAGGATGGTACAGACCACTGTGTAACGTGTCAGTGTAGGATGGTACAGACCACTGTGTAACGTGTCAGTGTAGGATGGTACAGACCACTGTGTAACGTGTCAGTGTAGGATGGTACAGACCACTGTGTAACGTGTCAGTGTAGGATGGTACAGACCACTGTGTAACGTCAGTGTAGGATGGTACAGACCACTGTGTAACGTGTCAGTGTAGGATGGTACAGACCACTGTGTAACGTGTCAGTGTAGGATGGTACAGACCACTGTGTAACGTGTCAGTGTAGGATGGTACAGACCACTGTGTAACGTGTCAGTGTAGGATGGTACAGACCACTGTGTAACGTGTCAGTGTAGGATGGTACAGACCACTGTGTAACGTGTCAGTGTAGGATGGTACAGACCACTGTGTAACGTGTCAGTGTAGGATGGTACACACCACTGTGTAACGTCAGTGTAGGATGGTACAGACCACTGTGTAACGTCAGTGTAGGATGGTACAGACCACTGTGTAACGTCAGTGTAGGATGGTACAGACCACTGTGTAACGTCAGTGTAGGATGGTACAGACCACTGTGTAACGTGTCAGTGTAGGATGGTACAGACCACTGTGTAACGTGTCAGTGTAGGATGGTACAGACCACTGTGTAACGTGTCAGTGTAGGATGGTACAGACCACTGTGTAACGTGTCAGTGTAGGATGGTACACACCACTGTGTAACGTCAGTGTAGGATGGTACAGACCACTGTGTAACGTCAGTGTAGGATGGTACAGACCACTGTGTAACGTCAGTGTAGGATGGTACAGACCACTGTGTAACGTCAGTGTAGGATGGTACAGACCACTGTGTAACGTGTCAGTGTAGGATGGTACAGACCACTGTGTAACGTGTCAGTGTAGGATGGTACACACCACTGTGTAACGTCAGTGTAGGATGGTACAGACCACTGTGTAACGTCAGTGTAGGATGGTACAGACCACTGTGTAACGTCAGTGTAGGATGGTACAGACCACTGTGTAACGTGTCAGTGTAGGATGGTACAGACCACTGTGTAACGTGTCAGTGTAGGATGGTACAGACCACTGTGTAACGTGTCAGTGTAGGATGGTACAGACCACTGTGTAACGTGTCAGTGTAGGATGGTACAGACCACTGTGTAACGTGTCAGTGTAGGATGGTACAGACCACTGTGTAACGTCAGTGTAGGATGGTACAGACCACTGTGTAACGTGTCAGTGTAGGATGGTACAGACCACTGTGTAACGTGTCAGTGTAGGATGGTACAGACCACTGTGTAACGTCAGTGTAGGATGGTACAGACCAGACCGCCAAAGATCCATTATATTTTATGTTTACTAAGATGGATTGCCATTTATCATTTATCCAAACCTCAGTAATTGTGTTTACCCATAACAGTGACGGAGGAAATGATGGTAAATACATTCATTATCTTCATAAATTAACGACCCATAACAGTGACGGAGGAAATGATGGTAAATACATTCATTATCTTCATAAATTAACGACCCATAACAGTGACGAAGAAATGATGGTAAATACATTCATTATCTTCATAAATTAACGACCCATAACACTGACGGAGGAAATGATGGTAAATACATTCATTATCTTCATAAATTAACGACCCATAACAGTGACGAGGAAATGATGGTAAATACATTCATTATCTTCATAAATTAACGTTTATCTGGGAATCTTGCCATTGTATTCCCACATGACCAGATGTTCCTTTAATTACACTAGAGCAAATGTTTAATAATATAACAAGTTTGGCTCAAAATTTGTTAAATTCCTTACATAGCAACTCATGTCCCAAACTTCTAAAGTTATTATGACTTACAACCAACCGTAGCAACAGTTAGTTATTATAACTTCCAGTCAACATTAACAACAACACAGTAAGTTATTATAACTTCCAGTTAACATTAACAACAACATGATAAGTTATCATAACTTCCAGCCAACATTAACAACAACACAGTAAGTTATTATAACTTCCAGTCAACATTAACAACAACACAGTAAGTTATTATAACTTCCAGTTAACATTAACAACAACATGATAAGTTATCATAACTTCCAGCCAACATTAACAACAACACAGTAAGTTATTATAACTTCCAGTCAACATTAACAACAACACAGTGAATTATTATAACTTCCAGTCAACATTAACAACAACCCAGTAAATTATTATAACTTCCAGTCAACATTAACAACAACACAGTAAGTTATTATAACTTCCAGTCAACATTAACAACAACCCAGTAAATTATTATAACTTCCAGTCAACATTAACAACAACCCAGTAAATTATTATAACTTCCAGTCAACATTAACAACAACCCAGTAAATTATTATAACTTCCAGTCAACATTAACAACAACCCAGTAAATTATTATAACTTCCAGTCAACATTAACAACAACCCAGTAAATTATTATAACTTCCAGTCAACATTAACAACAACCCAGTAAATTATTATAACTTCCAGTCAACATTAACAACAACACAGTAAATTATTATAACTTCCAGTCAACTTTAACAACAACACAGTAAGTTATTATAACTTCCAGTCAACATTAACAACAACACAGTAAGTTATTATAACTTCCAGTCAACATTAACAACAACACAGTAAGTTATTATAACTTCCAGTCAACATTAACAACAACACAGTAAGTTATTATAACTTCCAATATTTTCTTTCATGTAGATTGTGTGATCCAGAATATAACTCTATGTTGTTACAACATTGATCACTATGATCCTTGTTATTGATCAGAGTACATTAATTGTCATAGTTTAGTTGTACGATGTCTGTCACCAAACACAACATGGAGCAGAGACACCTCGTCCACTGGCGTGTCATACACACACACAACTCCACCACAACTGGGAAACATTACAAAACTTACAACAACAACATAATAATAATTATTGACACCACTACACTCACACGTGTACGTCATCCATCCACTCTAGTGTCAGGGACAGATGAATTTAAACAATAATATGACACTGGGTCCTTCCAGCCATAATGGTGGACGGTAACAGAAGACTCATACATTAATGAGGTAAAAGTTAGAAGTTATATATTGAGACTATGAAGACGACAATATAGAAAGTGGTGGACTTAAAGCGAAGTGTTTATCAGGTCTGTTTACAACCACTCTAAACTGGCAGACGAACTATAGGTTAACAATCTTGTTGAAGAAAGAAAACTTCACCTTGTTCGAAGCCAAAAATTTCCCTCACGAGTTTATATCCATAACTTCGAGTGAAATTAGTCTAATTAAAGCCTAAAGTAACTTGACATATCAAGATTATCAAAACCTTTGATCATTTTCAATACTTGTGTTAGATCCAATATTCTCTGTATTAGATCCCATATTAACCTTCTCTTTTCTGAACTAAATAAAGTCGTTTCATCTGGTATCGTAGCGATCATTGCTCACTCCAGGTTGTACTTTCTACATTTCATGTAAGATGATCAAAACACAACACTTAAGATCTTGGACGAATTAATGAACTGTAAAGATGAATTTCCTGGTCTTAATTTCGAAGGTTATGTTGTTATTTTCACTGCATCTGTGCATTGTTTACTTGGTTTTAAGTCAACAGAGATTATTACACCCAAGTCTTTCACCTCATTTACCATTTGCAGATCCACAAAGTTCATATTGTATCTTCCTTTTTCGTTTTTTACTAATAATATGTAAAACTTTGCACATATCAATATCAAGACTCATTTGCCAGTTCATCAGTTTGTCTACGTCAGTTTGAAGGTGTAGACATTTAAGTTCATTTGTAGATATATTTGCCAGCTTTGTATTATGAACTCATTTAGATATGCTACAATGCTGGCCATTATCAATATTATTAATATATATGAGAAAGTACAACCCCATCCATACTATGTGACTGAAGTACAACCCCATCCATACTATGTGACTGAAGTACAACCCCATCCATACTATGTGACTGAAGTACAACCCCATCCATACTATGTGACTGAAGTACAACCCCATCCATACTATGTGACTGAAGTACAACCCCATCCATACTATGTGACTGAAGTACAACCCCATCCATACTATGTGACTGAAGTACAACCCCATCCATACTATGTGACTGAAGTACAACCCCATCCATACTATGTGACTGAAGTACAACCCCATCCATACTATGTGACTGAAGTACAACCCCATCCATACTATGTGACTGAAGTACAACCCCACCCATACTATGTGACTGAAGTACAACCCCATCCATACTATGTGACTGAAGTACAGCCCCACCCATACTATGTGACTGAAGTACAACCCCATCCATACTATGTGACTGAAGTACAACCCCACCCATACTATGTGACTGAAGTACAACCCCACCCATACTATGTGACTGAAGTACAACCCCATCCATACTATGTGACTGAAGTACAACCCCACCCATACTATGTGACTGAAGTACAACCCCACCCATACTATGTGACTGAAGTACAAACCCATCCATACTATGTGATTGAAGTACAACCCCATCCATACTATGTGACTGAAGTACAACCCCATCCATACTATGTGACTGAAGTACAACCCCATCCATACTATGTGACTGAAGTACAACCCCATCCATACTATGTGACTGAAGTACAACCCCATCCATACTATGTGACTGAAGTACAACCCCATCCATACTATGTGACTGAAGTACAACCCCAACCATACTATGTGACTGAAGTACAACCCCATCCATACTATGTGACTGAAGTACAACCCCATCCATACTATGTGACTGAAGTACAACCCCATCCATACTATGTGACTGAAGTACAACCCCATCCATACTATGTGACTGAAGTACAACCCCATCCATACTATGTGACTGAAGTACAACCCCATCCATACTATGTGACTGAAGTACAACCCCATCCATACTATGTGACTGAAGTACAACCCCATCCATACTATGTGACTGAAGTACAACCCCATCCATACTATGTGACTGAAGTACAACCCCATCCATACTATGTGACTGAAGTACAACCCCATCCATACTATGTGACTGAAGTACAACCCCATCCATACTATGTGACTGAAGTACAACCCCATCCATACTATGTGACTGAAGTACAACCCCATCCATACTATGTGACTGAAGTACAACCCCATCCATACTATGTGACTGAAGTACAACCCCATCCATACTATGTGACTGAAGTACAACCCCATCCATACTATGTGACTGAAGTACAACCCCATCCATACTATGTGACTGAAGTACAACCCCATCCATACTATGTGACTGAAGTACAACCCCATCCATACTATGTGACTGAAGTACAACCCCATCCATACTATGTGACTGAAGTACAACCCCACCCATACTATGTGACTGAAGTACAACCCCATCCATACTATGTGACTGAAGTACAACCCCACCCATACTATGTGACTGAAGTACAACCCCATCCATACTATGTGACTGAAGTACAACCCCATCCATACTATGTGACTGAAGTACAACCCCATCCATACTATGTGACTGAAGTACAACCCCACCCATACTATGTGACTGAAGTACAACCCCATCCATACTATGTGACTGAAGTACAACCCCATCCATACTATGTGACTGAAGTACAACCCCATCCATACTATGTGACTGAAGTACAACCCCATCCCATACTATGTGACTGAAGTACAACCCCATCCATACTATGTGACTGAAGTACAACCCCATCCATACTATGTGACTGAAGTACAACCCCATCCATACTATGTGACTGAAGTACAACCCCATCCATACTATGTGACTGAAGTACAACCCCATCCATACTATGTGACTGAAGTACAACCCCATCCATACTATGTGACTGAAGTACAACCCCATCCATACTATGTGACTGAAGTACAACCCCATCCATACTATGTGACTGAAGTACAACCCCACCCATACTATGTGACTGAAGTACAACCCCATCCATACTATGTGACTGAAGTACAACCCCATCCATACTATGTGACTGAAGTACAACCCCATCCATACTATGTGACTGAAGTACAACCCCATCCATACTATGTGACTGAAGTACAACCCCACCCATACTATGTGACTGAAGTACAACCCCATCCATACTATGTGACTGAAGTACAACCCCATCCATACTATGTGACTGAAGTACAACCCCATCCATACTATGTGACTGAAGTACAACCCCATCCATACTATGTGACTGAAGTACAACCCCATCCATACTATGTGACTGAAGTACAACCCCATCCATACTATGTGACTGAAGTACAACCCCATCCATACTATGTGACTGAAGTACAACCCCATCCATACTATGTGACTGAAGTACAACCCCATCCATACTATGTGACTGAAGTACAACCCCATCCATACTATGTGACTGAAGTACAACCCCACCCATACTATGTGACTGAAGTACAACCCCATCCATACTATGTGACTGAAGTACAACCCCATCCATACTATGTGACTGAAGTACAACCCCACCCATACTATGTGACTGAAGTACAACCCCATCCATACTATGTGACTGAAGTACAACCCCATCCATACTATGTGACTGAAGTACAACCCCATCCATACTATGTGACTGAAGTACAACCCCACCCATACTATGTGACTGAAGTACAACCCCATCCATACTATGTGACTGAAGTACAACCCCATCCATACTATGTGACTGAAGTACAACCCCACCCATACTATGTGACTGAAGTACAACCCCATCCATACTATGTGACTGAAGTACAACCCCACCCATACTATGTGACTGAAGTACAACCCCATCCATACTATGTGACTGAAGTACAACCCCATCCATACTATGTGACTGAAGTACAACCCCATCCATACTATGTGACTGAAGTACAACCCCACCCATACTATGTGACTGAAGTACAACCCCATCCATACTATGTGACTGAAGTACAACCCCATCCATACTATGTGACTGAAGTACAACCCCATCCATACTATGTGACTGAAGTACCACCCCATCCATACTATGTGACTGAAGTACAACCCCATCCATACTATGTGACTGAAGTACAACCCCATCCATACTATGTGACTGAAGTACAACCCCATCCATACTATGTGACTGAAGTACAACCCCACCCATACTATGTGACTGAAGTACAACCCCATCCATACTATGTGACTGAAGTACAACCCCATCCATACTATGTGACTGAAGTACAACCCCATCCATACTATGTGACTGAAGTACAACCTCACCCATACTATGTGACTGAAGTACAACCCCATCAGTGTCATGTGAGTTTCTCTGAATGATGACAATGGTTTGGTTTACATAAATGCTCGACCTTCCATCACGTCCAGGATCATGGAAATGATTGGTGGATCTGCTGCTGGGGGGGTAACTTGGCTGGTCTAACCAACTTACGTCTTCCACTTTGGTTTTCCCGGCACTGGCTTCTATGTCTCACGTGGTCTACGTCGTAACACAGTAGTAGACGAGAGTATGACGTAGTTTACCAAGTAGTTATGAAAAGCACTGAATTTGGCAGAGGCGAATATTAAACATATAAACAAAATGTTTATAACACCACAATAGTTTACATTCTCCCGACCATTGTGGATATAATTAATGTTTCTCTGTTATATTGTTATTATTGGTGATTTGTACGTGCGGTTGTGTCAACAGGTTTACATCCAGAACCATACAATACTGTATAGGTTTACATTCATAACCATACAATACTGTACAGGTTTACATTCAGAACCATACAATACTGTATAGGTTTACATCCAGAACCATACACTACTGTACAGGTTTACATTCATAACCATACAATACTGTACAGGTTTACATTCAGAACCATACACTACTGTACAGGTTTACATCCAGAACCATACACTCCTGTACAGGTTTACATTCAGAACCATACAATACTGTAGAGGTTTACAATTCAGAACCATACACTCAGGTTTACATCCAGAACCATACACTACTGTACAGGTTTACATCCAGAACCATACACTACTGTACAGGTTTACATCCAGAACCATACACTACTGTACAGGTTTACATCCAGAACCATACACTACTGTACAGGTTTACATTCAGAACCATACACTACTGTACAGGTTTACATTCAGAACCATACACTTCTGTACAGGTTTACATTCAGAACCATACACTTCTGTACAGGTTTACATTCAGAACCATACAATACTGTACAGGTTTACATTCAGAACCATACACTTCTGTACAGGTTTACATCCAGAACCATACACTACTGTACAGGTTTACATTCAGAACCATACACTTCTGTACAGGTTTACATTCAGAACCATACAATACTGTACAGGTTTACATTCAGAACCATACACTACTGTACAGGTTTACATTCAGAACCATACACTACTGTACAGGTTTACATCCAGAACCATACACTACTGTACAGGTTTACATTCAGAACCATACAATACTGTATAGGTTTACATTCAGAACCATACAATACTGTACAGGTTTACATTCAGAACCATACAATACTGTACAGGTTTACATTCAGAACCATACAATACTGTACAGGTTTACATCCAGAACCATACACTACTGTACAGGTTTACATTCATAACCATACAATACTGTACAGGTTTACATTCATAACCATACAATACTGTACAGGTTTACATTCATAACCATACACTACTGTACAGGTTTACTTCGAGAACCATCCATTCCTCCACAGGTTTACTTCGAGAACCATACACTCTTCGCTAACGTGACGTCAGTGTTGCCCAGCTTCACCGTAAGCCAGCTGGACGCAGACACCAGCTACCGGATCAAGGTGTATGTCAGCCAAGGACCTGTGACCTCGCCACCTGTTGTAGTGTCAGCCTACACCTCCAGGACCTCCGTGAGAGGTCAGTGTTGACACCTACACCTCCAGGACCTCCGTCAGAGGTCAGTGTTGACACCTACACCTCCAGGACCTCCGTTAGAGGTCAGTGTTCACACCTACACCTCCAGGACCTCCGTGAGAGGTCAGTGTTGACACCTACACCTCCAGGACCTCCGTCAGAGGTCAGTGTTGACACCTACACAGGTCAGTGTTGACACCTACACATCCAGGACCTCCGTCAGAGGTCAGTGTTGACACCTACACCTCCAGGACCTCCGTCAGAGGTCAGTGTTGACACCTACACCTCCAGGACCTCCGTCAGAGGTCAGTGTTGACACCTACACATCCAGGACCTCCGTCAGAGGTCAGTGTTGACACCTACACCTCCAGGACCTCCGTGAGAGGTCAGTGTTGACACCTACACCTCCAGGACCTCCGTGAGAGGTCAGTGTTGACACCTACACCTCCAGGACCTCCGTCAGAGGTCAGTGTTGACACCTACACCTCCAGGACCTCCGTGAGAGGTCAGTGTAGACACCTACACATCCAGGACCTCCGTCAGAGGTCAGTGTTGACACCTACACCTCCAGGACCTCCGTGAGAGGTCAGTGTTGACACCTACACCTCCAGGACCTACGTGAGAGGTCAGTGTTGACACCTACACCTCCAGGACCTCCGTGAGAGGTCAGTGTTGACACCTACACCTCCAGGACCTCCGTTAGAGGTCAGTGTTGACACCTACACCTCCAGGACCTCCGTGAGAGGTCAGTGTTGACACCTACACCAGACTTTGTGGTCGTCATGGTACACAGACAACCCACCACACAGACCACAGCCTCTGTGTAACCCAACACAGACGTTAGACCAGCTGGTACACAGACCAACTAGGAAGATAAACACAGATAAAACTGGATATATATCACCCACGATCACCCACGACCACCCACGACCACCCACTGGCACCCACTGAGACAGTTCTAGGTGGCTGTTAATGACGCCCACTTGGTCATCACCAGTGGAGGTGTAGTGACACTGTGTAAGGTGACTGTGGCACACCATGTACATCCCCGTACATCATGTATATCCCTGTACATCATGTATATCCCTGTACATCATGTACATCCCTGTACATCACGTATATCCCTGTACATCATGTATATCCCTGTACATCATGTATATCCCTGTACATCACGTATATCCCTGTACATCACGTATATCCCTGTACATCATGTATATCCCTGTACATCACGTATATCCCTGTACATCATGTATATCCCTGTACATCATGTATATCCCTGTACATCATGTATATCCCTGTACCTCACGTATATCCCTGTACATCATGTATATCCCTGTACATCATGTATATCCCTGTACATCATGTATATCCCTGTACCTCACGTATATCCCTGTACATCATGTATATCCCTGTACATCATGTATATCCCTGTACATCATGTATATCCCTATACATCACGTATATCCCAGTACATCATGTATATCCCTGTACATCATGTATATCCCTGTACATCATGTATATCCCTGTACCTCACGTATATCCCTGTACATCACGTATATCCCTGTACATCATGTATATCCCTGTACATCACGTATATCCCTGTACATCATGTATATCCCTGTACATCATGTATATCCCTGTACATCATGTATATCCCTGTACCTCACGTATATCCCTGTACATCATGTATATCCCTGTACATCATGTATATCCCTGTACATCATGTATATCCCTGTACCTCACGTATATCCCTGTACATCATGTATATCCCTGTACATCATGTATATCCCTGTACATCATGTATATCCCTATACATCACGTATATCCCAGTACATCATGTATATCCCTGTACATCATGTATATCATGTATGATGTTATACACGCCAGATGGCAGTATTCACAACAGGTGATGTTGTATATATGTAAGCAGGTGCTCCACAGGTGGTGGTGGGCGGACGAGAGCCAGTAAAGTGGGCGGTTGTGTGGGCGGCATCATTGTGGTTGTAGTCATGATGGGCGGCGTTGTGTGGGCCAGACGCAACTGCTGGAGACACACAAGGTCACAACACAAGCTTGGCGCCAGACCTTCACCTGACGACCACAACCCTGATGTTGTACCTAACATAGGTGAGGGAGAGAGAGAGAGAGAGAGAGAGAGAGAGAGAGAGAGAGAGAGAGAGAGAGAGAGAGAGAGAGAGAGAGAGAGAGAGAGAGTACAACACCAACATGGGTTGTAGAGATGTGAGTCTATGTACCACGTAACCACAACAGTTGTGAATATCCAAGAGAGGTGAGGCAGGAGGAAGGGGGCGTGTCCTGGGGGCGTGTCCTGGGGCGTGTCCTGGTGTGGGCTGGGTCAGCCCACAAAAACGTGGGCCCCACATAGTGACCCACCACCAGAGGTGGGGTACGTAACCCACGTCATCTCTCCCACATAGTGACCCACCACATGTCATCTCTCCCACATAGTGACCCACCACATGTCATCTCTCCCACATAGTGACCCACCACATGTCATCTCTCCCACATAGTGACCCACCACATGTCATCTCTCCCACATAGTGACCCACCACATGTCATCTCTCCACATAGTGACCCACCACATGTCACCTCTCCCACATAGTGACCCACCACATGTCATCTCCCCACATAGTGACCCACCACATGTCATCTCTCCCACATAGTGACCCACCACATATCATCTACCCACATAGTGACCGACTACATGTCATCTCTCCCACATAGTGACCAACCACATGTCATCTCTCCCACATAGTGACCCACCACATGTCATCTCTCCCACATAGTGGCCCACCACATGTCATCTCCCCACATAGTGACCCACCACATGTCATCTCTCCCACATAGTGACCCACCACATGTCATCTCTCCCACATAGTGACCCACCACATGTCATCTCTCCCACATAGTGACCCACCACATGTCATCTCTCCCACATAGTGACCCACCACATGTCATCTCTCCCACATAGTGACCCACCACATGTCATCTCTCCCACATAGTGACCCACCACATGTCATCTCTCCCACATAGTGACCCACCACATGTCATCTCTCCCACATAGTGACCCACCACATGTCATCTCTCCCACATAGTGACCCACCACATGTCATCTCTCCCACATAGTGACCCACCACATGTCATCTCTCCCACATAGTGACCCACCGACATGTCATCTCTCCCACATAGTGACCCACCACATGTCATCTCTCCCACATAGTGACCCACCACATGTCATCTCTCCCACATAGTGACCCACCACATGTCATCTCTCCCACATAGTGACCCACCACATGTCATCTCTCCCACATAGTGACCCACCACATGTCATCTCTCCCACATAGTGACCCACCACATGTCATCTCTCCCACATAGTGACCCACCACATGTCATCTCTCCCACATAGTGACCCACCACATGTCATCTCTCCCACATAGTGACCCACCACATGTCATCTCTCCCACATAGTGACCCACCACATGTCATCTCTCCCACATAGTGACCCACCACATGTCATCTCTCCCACAGCTGATGATGACACACACGACTTGCTGTGTCTGACGGAGGGGAAATCTGAGAACTCCTCCCACCAGGTGCTGGACAACCCTGCCCATCACCTGACACCACTGGTAAGTCCACATGACACCAGGACAACCCAGCCCATCACCTGACACCACTGGTAAGTCCACATGACACCAGGACAACCCTGCCCATCACCTGACACCACTGGTAAGTCCACCTGACACCAGGACAACCCTGCCCATCACCTGACACCACTGGTAAGTCCACATGACACCAGGACAACCCAGCCCATCACCTGACACCACTGGTAAGTCCACATGACACCAGGGCAACCCAGCCCATCACCTGACACCACTGGTAAGTCCACATGACACCAGGACAACCCTGCCCATCACCTGACACCACTGGTAAGTCCACATGACACCAGGACAACCCAGCCCATCACCTGACACCACTGGTAAGTCCACATGACACCAGGGCAACCCAGCCCATCACCTGACACCACTGGTAAGTCCACATGACACCAGGACAACCCAGCCCATCACCTGACACCACTGGTAAGTCCACATGACACCAGGACAACCCTGCCCATCACCTGACACCACTGGTAAGTCCATCTGACACCAGGACAACCCTGCCCATCACCTGACACCACTGGTAAGTCCACATGACACCAGGACAACCCTGCCCATCACCTGACACCACTGGTAAGTCCACATGACACCAGGACAACCCTGCCCATCATCTGACACCACTGGTAAGTCCACATGACACCAGGACAACCCAGCCCATCATCTGACACCACTGTACCATCATGATGTAGTAATATGTGCTCGCTGGCTCACATTAGTATAAGACTCATATATAAAGTGTTATATAATCCTGGCTCACAGTAGTATAAGACTCATATATAAAGTGTTATATAATCCTGGCTCACAGTAGTGTAAGACTCATATATAAAGTGTTATATAATCCTGGCTCACAGTAGTGTAAGACTCATATATAAAGTGTTATATAATCCTGGCTCACAGTAGTATACGACTTATATATAAAGTGTTATATAATCCTGGCTCACAGTAGTATAAGACACATATATAAAGTGTTATATAATCCTGGCTCACAGTAGTATAAGACACATATATAAAGTGTTATATAATCCTGGCTCACATTAGTATAAGACTCATATATAAAGTGTTATATAATCCTGGCTCACAGTAGTATAAGACACATATATAAAGTGTTATATAATCCTGGCTCACAGTAGTATAAGACACATATATAAAGTGTTATATAATCCTGGCTCACAGTAGTATACGACTCATATATAAAGTGTTATATAATCCTGGCTCACAGTAGTATAAGACTCATATATAAAGTGTTATATAATCCTGGCTCACAGTAGTATAAGACACATATATAAAGTGTTATATAATCCTGGCTCACAGTAATATAAGACTCATATATAAAGTGTTATATAATCCTGGCTCACAGTAGTATAAGACACATATATAAAGTGTTATATAATCCTGGCTCACAGTAGTATAAGACACATATATAAAGTGTTATATAATCCTGGCTCACAGTAGTATAAGACACATATATAAAGTGTTATATAATCCTGGCTCACAGTAGTATACGACTCATATATAAAGTGTTATATAATCCTGGCTCACAGTAGTATAAGACTCATATATAAAGTGTTATATAATCCTGGCTCACAGTAGTATAAGACACATATATAAAGTGTTATATAATCCTGGCTCACAGTAGTATAAGACACATATATAAAGTGTTATATAATCCTGGCTCACAGTAGTATAAGACACATATATAAAGTGTTATATAATCCTGGCTCACAGTAGTATAAGACTCATATATAAAGTGTTATATAATCCTGGCTTACAGTAGTATAAGACTCATATATAAAGTGTTATATAATCCTGGCTCACAGTAGTATAAGACTCATATATAAAGTGTTATATAATCCTGGCTCACAGTAGTATAAGACACATATATAAAGTGTTATATAATCCTGGCTCACAGTAGTATAAGACACATATATAAAGTGTTATATAATCCTGGCTCACAGTAGTATACGACTTATATATAAAGTGTTATATAATCCTGGCTCATAGTAGCATACGACACATATATAAAGTGTTATATAATCCTGGCTTACAGTAGTATAAGACTCATATATAAAGTGTTATATAATCCTGGCTCACAGTAGTATGAGTCATATATAAAGTGTTATATAATCCTGGCTCACAGTAGTGTAAGACTCATATATAAAGTGTTATATAATCCTGCCTCACAGTAGTATACGACTTATATATAAAGTGTTATATAATCCTGGCTCATAGTAGCATACGACACATATATAAAGTGTTATATAATCCTGGCTCATAGTAGCATACGACACATATATAAAGTGTTATATAATCCTGGCTCATAGTAGCATACGACACATATATAAAGTGTTATATAATCCTGGCTCATAGTAGCATACGACACATATATAAAGTGTTATATAATCCTGGCTCATAGTAGCATACGACACATATATAAAGTGTTATATAATCCTGGCTCATAGTAGCATACGACACATATATAAAGTGTTATATAATCCTGGCTCATAGTAGCATACGACACATATATAAAGTGTTATATAATCCTGGCTCACAGTAGTGTAAGACTCATATATAAAGTGTTATATAATGGTGTCATATTTTCTCCCATGTTACCAGCAACAGCAGAAGCAGGAGCCAGCACAGCAGGAGCCAGCACAGCAGGAGCCAGCACAGCAGTTACAGTATGTGGACTACCACAACATGGAGGTGTTGCAGCAACCCAGGTTGCTCAAAACCTCACTGGTGGAGGCTGGTGGTGGAGCCTCCTACAGTGTTCGCTCCACCACATACTGCCACATAGACCAGTTGTTGGAGACGGAGGAAAGCATGGTTTGACCTGACCACCTACATATCACCACATAAACCTCCTACTCCTCATGGTTTGACCTGACCACCTACATATGACCACATAAACCTGCTACTCCACATGGTTTGACCTGAACACCTACATATATGACCACATAAACCTGCTACTCCTCATGGTTTGACCTGACCACCTACATATATGACCACATAAACCTACTACTCCACATGGTTTGACCTGACCATCTACATATGACCACATAAACCTGTTACTCCACATGGTTTGACCTGACCACCTACATATGACCACATAAACCTGCTACTCCACATGGTTTGACCTGACCACCTACATATCACCACATAAACCTACTACTCCACATGGTTTGACCTGGCCATCTACATATGACCACATAAACCTACTACTCCACATGGTTTGACCTGACCACCTACATATCACCACATAAACCTACTACTCCACATGGTTTGACCTGGCCATCTACATATGACCACATAAACCTACTACTCCACATGGTTTGACCTGACCACCTACATATCACCACATAAACCTACTACTCCACATGGTTTGACCTGGCCATCTACATATGACCACATAAACCTACTACTCCACATGGTTTGACCTGGCCATCTACATATGACCACATAAACCTACTACTCCACATGGTTTGACCTGACCACCTACATATCACCACATAAACCTACTACTCCACATGGTTTGACCTGGCCATCTACATATGACCACATAAACCTGCTACTCCACATGGTTTGACCTGACCACCTACATATGACCACATAAACCTGCTACTCCACATGGTTTGACCTGGCCATTTACATATGACCACATAAACCTACTACTCCACATGGTTTGACCTGGCCATCTACATATGACCACATAAACCTGCTACTCCACATGGTTTGACCTGGCCATCTACATATGACCACATAAACCTACTACTCCACATGGTTTGACCTGACCACCTACATATGACCACATAAACCTGCTACTCCACATGGTTTGACCTGGCCATCTACATATGACCACATAAACCTACTACTCCACATGGTTTGACCTGGCCATCTACATATGACCACATAAACCTGCTACTCCACATGGTTTGACCTGGCCATCTACATATGACCACATAAACCTACTACTCCACATGGTTTGACCTGGCCATCTACATATGACCACATAAACCTACTACTCCACATGGTTTGACCTGACCACCTACATATGACCACATAAACCTGCTACTCCTTATGGTTTGACCTGACCACCTACATATATGACCACATAAACCTGCTACTCCACATGGTTTGACCTGACCACCTACATATGACCACATAAACCTGCTACTCCTTATGGTTTGACCTGACCACCTACATATATGACCACATAAACCTACTACTCCACATGGTTTGACCTGGCCATCTACATATGACCACATAAACCCACTACTCCACATGGTTTGACCTGGCCATCTACATATGACCATATAAACCTACTACTCCACATGGTTTGACCTGGCCATCTACATATCACCACATAAACCTACTACTCCACATGGTTTGACCTGACCATCTACATATGACCACATAAACCTACTACTCCACATGGTTTGACCTGGCCATCTACATATGACCACATAAACCTGCTACTCCACATGTTTTGACCTGACCATCTACATATGACCACATAAACCTGCTACTCCACATGGTTTTACCTGACCACCTACATATGACCACATAAACCTACTACTCCACATGGTTTGACCTGACCACCTACATATGACCACATAAACCTACTACTCCACATGGTTTGACCTGACCATCTACATATGACCACATAAACCTACTACTCCACATGTTTTGACCTGACCATCTACATATGACCACATAAACCTGCTACTCCACATGGTTTGCCCTGACCACCTACATATGACCACATAAACCTGCTATTCCACATGGTTTGACCTGACCACCTACATATGACCACATAAACCTGCTACTCCACATGGTTTGACCTGACCACCTACATATCACCACATAAACCTGCTACACCTCATGGTTTGACCTGACCACCTACATATGACCACATAAACCTGCTACTCCACATGGTTTGACCTGACCATCTACATATGACCACATAAACCTGCTACTCCACATAGCCATCATGAACCACCATCATACTTGCATCATAACAAACATATTTTTCCAGTGTGTATTTGTGTGTGTATGTGGGGGGGGACCATGTGGTGGGGTGGGGGGGGTAAGGTTTGCTACTGGCACTGATGACGTCATACTTACGTTATAGGTGACATAAAGACATGTTGGTGAGGTAGAGAACTGACACTCGAGTCATACAGTGTGGATGAACCAGACTGACCAACAGCCAATCAGAAAACTGTAAATGGTTTGATCAAGTGTTCATGTTTACCTGAGCCAGGTCATGTGAGGTCAAGGTCAGGTCGGGGGTGGGTCATGCTGACCATTGTGTCAACTTCGCCTCTCACTAATTACTTGACCCCATTCCACGTTTTCTTCGGTATTTGTATATATGATCTGTGTCTTAACTATTTTCTTTGTATCTTCACTATTTTCTGTCACCAGTCCTCTGAAGGTGTGGTAATACACGAAAGCGCTCACGATCCTCGTATTTCCTTCTTCTAATGATAACGACCATCAATAGCAGTTTACTGTAATTACCCCGTCATCAAATGACCTCAGACTGGTTGGATCGTTACACTATCAACAAAGTCATGGTTGTGAAAATGTCCAAATGTTATCATTTCTAACAACTCAACTTCGTGTCCTCCTACCACACTGTATCACATACTGTATACAACTGATCCACAACATACTGTATACAACTGATCCACAACATACTGTATACAGCTGATCCACAACATACTGTATACAACTGATCCACAACATACTGTATACAGCTGATCCACAACATACTGTATACAACTGATCCACAACATACTGTATACAACTGGTCCACAACATACTGTATACAACTGATCCACAACATACTGTATACATCTGATCCACAACATACTGTATACAACTGGTCCACAACATACTGTATACAGCTGATCCACAACATACTGTATACAACTGATCCACAACATACTGTATACAACTGATCCACAACATACTGTATACAACTGATCCACAACATACTGTATACAACTGATCAACAACATACTGTATACAACTGATCAACAACATACTGTATACAACTGATCCACAACATACTGTATACAACTGATCCACAACATACTGCATACAACTGATTAACAACATACTGTATACAACTGATCCACAACATACTGTATACAACTGATCAACAACATACTGTATACAACTGATCCACAACATACTGTATACAACTGATCCACAACATATTCCAGTAAACATCCCTCTCTCTCACCTACACAACATGGCACAACCACTCCACCACCACCAAACTACACACAACATATTCTGAATGGTTTCAACCAGCCACGTCCCCCTCCCGCACACTGCTAGTGGCAACAGATATAAACAAATTATTTGACACTTGACAACATACTCCATCATAATAAGTCCTGGACACAACCTTCCACAACACTGACAGACTCACAACCTGGGCGCCATGCCAGACTCAGTCACTACAATCTTGTGTCTACAACCTTCTAACTCTACACTGGAGTTACCCAGGAAGCAAGTCTTTCTCCAACATTCTTCAGTCTGCTACATTACTTTCCTTTGCCTCCATCTATGTGGGCCATATATACCACTCAATACTGCCTCCATCTGTGTTGGCCATATATACCTCTCAACACTGGTGGCAGCTGTGCTGGCCATATATACCACTCAACACTGGTGGCAGCTGTGTGGGCCATATATACCACTCAACACTGGTGGCAGCTGTGTGGGCCATATATACCACTCAACACTGGTGGCAGCTGTGTGGGCCATATATACCACTCAACACTGGTGGCAGCTGTGTGGGCCATATATACCACTCAACACTGGTGGCAGCTGTGTGGGCCATATATACCACTCAACACTGGTGGCAGCTGTGTGGGCCATATATACCACTCAACACTGGTGGCAGCTGTGTGGGCCATATATACCACTCAACACTGGTGGCAGCTGTGCTGGCCATATATACCACTCAACACTGGTGGCAGCTGTGTGGGCCATATATACCACTCAACACTGGTGGCAGCTGTGTGGGCCATATATACCACTCAACACTGGTGGCAGCTGTGCTGGCCATATATACCACTCAACACTGGTGGCAGCTGTGTGGGCCATATATACCACTCAACACTGGTGGCAGCTGTGTGGGCCATATATACCACTCAACACTGGTGGCAGCTGTGCTGGCCATATATACCACTCAACACTGGTGGCAGCTGTGTGGGCCATATATACAACTCAACACTGGTGGCAGCTGTGTGGGCCATATATACCTCTCAACACTGGTGGCAGCTGTGTGGGCCATATATACAACTCAACACTGGTGGCAGCTGTGTTGGCCATATATACCACTCAACACTGGTGGCAGCTGTGTGGGCCATATATACCACTCAACACTGGTAGCAGCTGTGTGGGCCATATATACCACTCAACACTGGTGGCAGCTGTGTGGGCCGTATATACCACTCAACACTGGTGGCAGCTGTGTGGGCCATATATACCACTCAACACTGGTGGCAGCTGTGTGGGCCATATATACCACTCAACACTGCCTCCATCTGTGTGGGCCATATATACCACTCAACATTGGTGGCAGCTGTGTGGGCCATATATACCACTCAACACTGGTAGACTCAGCTTGTGTTCTGTTCTTACATTTTTCTTTTGGAGAATATTACTTTATCATGATGATTCATACACATTGTATTATTCGGAAGTATATTAGTGATAATATAACTTGATGAATCATACATAATGTATTAAGGTATAACTGTGTATATTATAATATCAATGTAAAATAAAAATGGCAGCGAATAAAAAGGTCAAAACAATGTTTTCATTTACCATCCATGAATGACATTATCAGCTGGAAGTGTTCCAGTAATGTAACCTAACCTAACCTAACCTGACCTGACCTGACCTAACCTGACCTGACCTAACCTGACCTGACCTAACCTGACCTAACCTAACCTAACCTAACCTGACCTGACCTAACCTGACCTGACCTAACCTAACCTAACCTAACCTGACCTAACCTGACCTAACCTAACCTAACCTGACCTAACTTGACCTGACCTGACCTAACCTAACCTAACCTAACCTGACCTGACCTAACCTGACCTGACCTAACCTAACCTAACCTGACCTAACCTAACCTGACCTGACCTAACCTAACCTGACCTGACCTGACCTGACCTAACCTAACCTGACCTGACCTAACCTAACCTAACCTGACCTAACTTGACCTGACCTGACCTAACCTAACCTAACCTAACCTGACCTGACCTAACCTGACCTGACCTAACCTAACCTAACCTGACCTGACCTAACCTAACCTGACCTGACCTGACCTAACCTAACCTAACCTAACCTAACCTAACCTAACCTGACCTGACCTAACCTAACCTAACCTGACCTAACCTAACCTGACCTGACCTGACCTAACCTGACCTGACCTGACCTGACCTAACCTAACCTGACCTGACCTAACTTAACCTAACCTGACCTGACCTAACCTGACCTGTCCTAACCTGACCTAACCTAACCTAACCTGACCTGACCTGACCTAACCTAACCTAACCTAACCTGACCTGACCTGACCTAACCTGACCTAACCTAACCTAACCTAACCTAACCTGACCTAAGCTGACCTGTCCTAACCTAACCTAACCTGACCTAACCTAACCTGACCTGACCTGACCTAACCTGACCTGACCTGACCTGACCTAACCTAACCTGACCTAACCTAACCTGACCTAACCTAACCTAACCTGACCTGACCTAACCTAACCTGACCTGACCTAACCTAACCTAACCTGACCTGACCTGACCTAACCTGACCTAACCTAACCTAACCTAACCTAACCTGACCTAAGCTGACCTGTCCTAACCTAACCTAACCTAACCTAACCTAACCTGACCTGACCTGACCTAACCTGACCTGACCTAACCTGACCTAATCTAACCTAACCTAACCTAACCTAACCAAATTATTATGAGACAATTATCAAGACACAATAATATAAACCAGTTGTTCAAGACACAGCCAGGTCAACTCCCTTACAACGGTTATGGCCAGACAAAGCAGACAGTGGTTGGCCTACAGAGATTGGTGTTGGACGGCGGGAATCAAGTGTGATGTTGGCATTGAAATAACTTTGTTAAGTACTGATGATGATGATGAAGTGGATTGTCTCCACCAAACATGTCGTGCCACATGAGAGAGAAAAATGACATGTTAAATATAATTGTATAAACTCCTACTGAAGTGTGATTTTACCTTCATATATATACAAGACCAGACTAGCCATACACAGAGACAAGTGAAGTACAGTTCAGGTGTTTCTCACAAGCTGGGGTACAGAAGGCCACCACATCACACCACATACTCAAGGTGAACCATCGTTACTTCAGAAACAAGTAACACGTTACTTCATACAAACCAGTAACCCATCCAGTAACACGTTACTTCATAGAAACCAGTAACCCATCCAGTAACACGTTACTTCATAGAAACCAGTAACACATCCAGTAACACGTTACTTCATAGAAACCAGTAACCCATCCAGTAACACGTTACTTCATAGAAACCAGTAACACATCCAGTAACACGTTACTTCAGAAACCAGTAACCCATCCAGTAACACGTTACTTCATATAAACCAGTAACCCATCCAGTAACACGTTACTTCATAGAAACCAGTAACCCATCCAGTAACACGTTACTTCATAAAAACCAGTAACCCATCCAGTAACACATTACTTAATAGAAACCAGTAACCCATCCAGTAACACATTACTTCATAGAAACCAGTAACACATCCAGTAACACGTTACTTCATAGAAACCAGTAACCCATCCAGTAACACATTACTAAAAAGAAACCAGTAACCCATCCAGTAACACGTTACTTCATAGAAACCAGAAACACATCCAGTAACACGTTACTTCATAGAAACCAGTAACCCATCCAGTAACACGTTACTTCAGAAACCAGTAACACGTTACTTCATACAAACCAGTAACCCATCCAGTAACACGTTACTTCATAAAAACCAGTAAACCATCCAGTAACACATTACTTCATAGAAACCAGTAACCCATCCAGTAACACGTTACTTCATAGAAACCAGTAACCCATCCAGTAACACGTTACTTCATAAAAACCAGTAACCCATCCAGTAACACATTACTTCATAGAAACCAGTAACATCCAGTAACACGTTACTTCATACAAACCAGTAACCCATCCAGTAACACATTACTTCATAGAAACCAGTAACCCATCCAGTAACACGTTACTTCATATAAACCAGTAACACAACCAGTAACACGTTACTTCATGCTAACACAAAATTATACATCCAGACGTAACACAAAATGTATGATACAAATGATAAATATATATAATGTTCATACTTACCAGTGAGGTAGACATTATCAAAACATATACATTATGTACACAAAACATCGTATATACATCATATACACAGAATAATATAAACTAATACATATTTGGAAGTGTTAGAGTCTTATGGTTGGGCCACATCCAACACAGTTTCTAACATGTGTGATGATGTGTGACAACAGGTCATATCTACATAGCAATGTTGGCAGCAATGTTGGCAGCAATGTTGGCAACAATGTTGGCAATATTCAGGACCCAAACTGGTAACACTGTTGGTAACGAAGTCGTAACTTTTGGTAACAGTCCAGATCACCATCATAACTATCATTCAACTATTAACAACACTGTTGTCAGTAAAAACCTAACCCACATGTTTGTGAACACGTTACAACATTGTGACAACACTGTTACCAACACATGTTACTAACATCATCTGTCGATCTAAAACATCGTAACAAGTTTGGTAACACTGTTACACACATCACCAGTCTACACTAACTTATCCAGTGTTTACATACAATCATCTTAATTATGTAACGTTATTGTGGCTCAAATTAACTCGTTAAACATCATATATATATATATATATATATATATATATATATATATATATATATATACATAGGATAGGGGAGAAAGAATACTTCCCACGTATTCCCTGCGTGTCGTAGAAGGCGACTAAAAGGGGGAGGGAGCGGGGATGGGGCTGGAAATCCTCCCCTCTCGCTTTTAATTTTCCAAAAGAAGGAACAGAGAAGGTGGTTAAGTGAGGATATTCCCTCAAAGGTTCAGTCCTCTGTTCTTAACGCTACCTCGTTAATGCGGGAAATGGCGAATAGTATGAAAAAAACTCAAGACATAGAGACAACTTACATGTGCCACGGTTGAAGAAGAAGACGACGTGAGTCCATCATGACACACAACACCTGAACCTTCAACTCCGAACCCACGAGACGAAGCAGCGTCTGTCAGGGATATTAACACATGTTTCATTCATCAACTTACACTGCCTTCATCACATGACCAACACTGAACAACACAACCGGTTATATAATGACAACACAACCGGTTATATAATGAAAACACAACCGGTTATATAATGACAACACAACCAGTTATATAATGACAACACAACCGGTTATATAATGACAACACAACCGGTTATATAATGACAACACAACCGGTTATATAATGACAACACAACCGGTTATATAATGACAACACAACCAGTTATATAATGACAACACAACCGGTTATATAATGACAACACAACCAGTTATATAATGACAACACAACCGGTTATATAATGAAAACACAACCGGTTATATAATGACAACACAACCAGTTATATAATGACAACACAACCGGTTATATAATGACAACACAACCGGTTATATAATGACAACACAACCGGTTATATAATGACAACATAACCAGTTATATAATGACAACACAACCGGTTATATAATGACAACACAACCAGTTATATAATGACAACACAACCAGTTATATAATGACAACACAACCGGTTATATAATGACAACACAACCAGTTATATAATGACAACACAACCAGTTATATAATGACAACACAACCAGTTATATAATGACAACACAACCAGTTATATAATGACAACACAACCGGTTATATAATGACAACACAACCAGTTATATAATGACAACACAACCGGTTATATAATGACAACACAACCAGTTATATAATGACAACACAACCAGTTATATAATGACAACACAACCGGTCATATAATGACAACACAACCAGTTATATAATGACAACACAACCGGTTATATAATGACAACACAACCGGTTATATAATGACAACACAACCAGTTATATAATGACAACACAACCAGTTATATAATGACAACACAACCGGTTATATAATGACAACACAACCAGTTATATAATGACAACACAACCGGTTATATAATGACAACACAACCGGTTATATAATGACAACATAACCAGTTATATAATGACAACATAACCGGTTATATAATGACAACATAACCGATTATATAATGACAACACAACCGGTTATATAATGACAACACAACCGGTTATATAATGACAACACAACCAGTTATATAATGACAACACAACCAGTTATATAATGACAACACAACCGGTTATATAATGACAACACAACCGGTTATATAATGACAACACAACCGGTTATATAATGACGGATATAACATGACATCATTATGAGACAATGTGAGCGAGGGTTCGAATCCTGCCACCACACAACTTGTGGTACTTGAAGTAGACATTGGTAAGTCTATTGTCTATCATACACTATGATACTTTCCAAGTATAAGTATATACTTACCAAAGTGTTCATAGCCTATATAAGATCAAAATTAGATTATATAATATGATATATACGTACCATGGCCATGGTCTTGTCGACACAGTAAACACCCACCTCTCGTCTTCATCGTCGTCTGCTAAACACATGAAAAGAAAAAATAAATGAGCATCAACGACTTGGTCGTTAAGCAGTGACGTAACGCTTACGACCAATCACAAAACTATACTTCCTTGTTAACTTTGTATGAGAACAATTTGTTAATTAAATATAACTTAATATTAAGCGAGATTAAATATAACTTAATATTAAGCGAGATTAAATATAACTTAATATTAAGCGAGATTAAATATAACTCAATATTAAGCGAGATTAAATATAACTCAATATTAAGCGAGATTAAATATAACTCAATATTAAGCGAGATTAAATATAACTCAATATTAAGCGAGATTAAATATAACTCAATATTAAGCGAGATTAAATATAACTCAATATTAAGCGAGATTAAATATAACTCAATATTAAGCGAGATTAAATATAACTCAATATTAAGCGAGATTAAATATAACTCAATATTAAGCGAGATTAAATATAACTCAATATTAAGCGAGATTAAATATAACTCAATATTAAGCGAGATTAAATATAACTCAATATTAAGCGAGATTAAATATAACTCAATATTAAGCGAGATTAAATATAACTCAATATTAAGCGAGATTAAATATAACTCAATATTAAGCGAGATTAAATATAACTTAATATTAAGCGAGATTAAATATAACTCAATATTAAGCGAGATTAAATATAACTTAATATTAAGCGAGATTAAATATAACTCAATATTAAGCGAGATTAAATATAACTTAATATTAAGCGAGATTAAATATAACTCAATATTAAGCGAGATTAAATATAACTTAATATTAAGCGAGATTAAATATAACTCAATATTAAGCGAGATTAAATATAACTCAATATTAAGCGAGATTAAATATAACTTAATATTAAGCGAGATTAAATATAACTCAATATTAAGCGAGATTAAATATAACTTAATATTAAGCGAGATTAAATATAACTCAATATTAAGCGAGATTAAATATAACTTAATATTAAGCGAGATTAAATATAACTCAATATTAAGCGAGATTAAATATAACTCAATATTAAGCGAGATTAAATATAACTTAATATTAAGCGAGATTAAATATAACTCAATATTAAGCGAGATTAAATATAACTCAATATTAAGCGAGATTAAATATAACTTAATATTAAGCGAGATTAAATATAACTCAATATTAAGCGAGATTAAATTTAGCAACTAAACCACACCAGAAGAATGGTGTTGTGAACGATACAGTGAGGGTTGTACACTCATGGCCACGTCTGGGTTGTACACTCATGGCCACGTCTGGGTTGTACTGTCATGGCCACGTCTGGGTTGTACACTCATGGCCACGTCTGGGTTGTACTGTCATGGCCAGGTCTGGGTTGTACTGTCGTGGCCACGTCTGGGTTGTACTGTCATGGCCACGTCTGGGTTGTACTGTCATGGCCACGTCTGGGTTGTACTGTCATGGCCACGTCTGGGTTGTACTGTCATGGCCACGTCTGGGTTGTACACTCATGGCCACGTCTGGGTTGTACTGTCATGGCCACGTCTGGGTTGTACACTCATGGCCACGTCTGGGTTGTACACTCATGGCCACGTCTGGGTTGTACTGTCATGGCCACGTCTGGGTTGTACACTCATGGCCACGTCTGGGTTGTACTGTCATGGCCACGTCTGGGTTGTACACTCATGGCCACGTCTGGGTTGTACTGTCATGGCCACGTCTGGGTTGTACACTCATGGCCACGTCTGGGTTGTACTGTCATGGCCAGGTCTGGGTTGTACTGTCGTGGCCACGTCTGGGTTGTACTGTCATGGCCACGTCTGGGTTGTACTGTCATGGCCACGTCTGGGTTGTACTGTCATGGCCACGTCTGGGTTGTACTGTCATGGCCACGTCTGGGTTGTACACTCATGGCCACGTCTGGGTTGTACTGTCATGGCCAGGTCTGGGTTGTACTGTCATGGCCACGTCTGGGTTGTACTGTCATGGCCACGTCTGGGTTGTACACTCATGGCCACGTCTGGGTTGTACTGTCATGGCCAGGTCTGGGTTGTACTGTCGTGGCCACGTCTGGGTTGTACACCCATGGCCACGTCTGGGTTGTACTGTCATGGCCAGGTCTGGGTTGTACTGTCATGGCCACGTCTGGGTTGTACTGTCATGGCCAGGTCTGGGTTGTACACTCATGGCCACGTCTGGGTTGTACTGTCATGGCCACGTCTGGGTTGTACTGTCATGGCCACGTCTGGGTTGTACTGTCATGGCCACGTCTGGGTTGTACTGTCATGGCCAGGTCTGGGTTGTACACTCATGGCCACGTCTGGGTTGTACTGTCATGGCCACGTCTGGGTTGTACTCTCATGGCCAGGTCTGGGTTGTACTGTCATGGCCAGGTCTGGGTTGTACTGTCATGGCCACGTCTGGGTTGTACTGTCCTGGCCACGTCTGGGTTGTACTGTCGTGGCCACGTCTGGGTTGTACTGTCATGGCCACGTCTGGGTTGTACTGTCATGGCCAGGTCTGGGTTGTACTGTCATGGCCACGTCTGGGTTGTACTGTCATGGCCAGGTCTGGGTTGTACACTCATGGCCACGTCTGGGTTGTACTGTCATGGCCACGTCTGGGTTGTACTGTCATGGCCAGGTCTGGGTTGTACTGTCATGGCCAGGTCTGGGTTGTACTGTCATGGCCACGTCTGGGTTGTACTGTCCTGGCCACGTCTGGGTTGTACTGTCGTGGCCACGTCTGGGTTGTACACCCATGGCCACGTCTGGGTTGTACGGCCATGGCCACGTCTGGGTTGTACTGTCATGGCCACGTCTGGGTTGTACACTCGTGGCCACGTCTGGGTTGTACTGTCATGGCCACGTCTGGGTTGTACTGTCATGGCCAGGTCTGGGTTGTACGGCCATGGCCACGTCTGGGTTGTACTGTCATGGCCAGGTCTGGGTTGTACTGTCATGGCCAGGTCTGGGTTGTACGGCCATGGCCACGTCTGGGTTGTACTGTCATGGCCACGTCTGGGTTGTACTGCCATGGCCACGTCTGGGTTGTAACAACCATGCGAGACGTACATCGGTTGTTGGTCAGGGTTATATGTTATACGTCCATGTTTGTTGTACTTTTAACAACAGTTCTCCAGCGTTGCTTCATAACGGTGGGGTAGGATAATGCCAGCTGTTATGTGTGAACATGTTGTGCTGGTGAACATGAACATGTATACCAGGAGAACAGATCACAACCAAGTCAATAACCTCATCAGGTAAGGTTGTTAATGATGATCTTCCCTACAAACTCTGAACCAATATAACCTCTATGACATACTGTAGTGGGACGAGGTATTGATACATCCCATACTGTAGTGGGACGAGGTATTGATACATCCCGTACTGTAGTGGGACGAGGTATAGATACATCCCATACTGTAGTGGGACGAGGTATTGATACATCCCATACTGTAGTGGGACGAGGTATTGATACATCCCATACTGTAGTGGGACGAGGTATTGATACATCCCATACTGTAGTGGGACGAGGTATTGATACATCCTATACTGTAGTGGGACGAGGTATTGATACATCCCATACTGTAGTGGGACGAGGTATTGATACATCCCATACTGTAGTGGGACGAGGTATTGATACATCCCATACTGTAGTGGGACGAGGTATTGATACATCCCATATTGTGGTGGGACGAGGTATTGATACATCCCATACTGTAGTGGGACGAGGTATTGATACATCCCATACTGTAGTGGGACGAGGTATTGATACATCCCATACTGTAGTGGGACGAGGTATTGATACATCCCATACTGTAGTGGGACGAGGTATTGATACATCCCATACTGTAGTGGGACGAGGTATTGATACATCCCATACTGTAGTGGGACGAGGTATTGATACATCCCATACTGTAGTGGGACGAGGTATTGATACATCCCATACTGTAGTGGGACGAGGTATTGATACATCCCATACTGTAGTGGGACGAGGTATAGATACATCCCATACTGTAGTGGGACGAGGTATAGATACATCCCATACTGTAGTGGGACGAGGTATTGATACATCCCATACTGTAGTGGGACGAGGTATTGATACATCCCATACTGTAGTGGGACGAGGTATTGATACATCCCATACTGTAGTGGGACGAGGTATTGATACATCCCATACTGTAGTGGGACGAGGTATTGATACATCCCATACTGTAGTGGGACGAGGTATTGATACATCCCATACTGTAGTGGGACGAGGTATTGATACATCCCATACTGTAGTGGGACGAGGTATTGATACATCCCATACTGTAGTGGGACGAGGTATTGATACATCCCATACTGTAGTGGGACGAGGTATTGATACATCCCATACTGTAGTGGTTGTGTAAGTCCTGCTGGGGTAGCTTGGTAGAACATTCTTTCGTGGAGCATCAAAATCTACCAGTATACATGACACTCTACCACATCTATCTACCTCTACATCTACCCAGATCTGGCCACACAACACTTAATTTATTATACATACATACCATCCTCCGCCAGAACACACACACACACACACACATACACACACACACACACACACACACAGTAACGTCAGCTGTGGACGCCACAAACTAGATTGATCAAAACAAACAAACAAACAAATTGTTTGTTTATGTTGTTGTAGGAGGTGGATGATGCAGTATACGAGGCCAAACATGGACACAATACACTAACTTTACATCAAGATCAAACAAGTACAAATCATTGATACAAATACAATATAAATTTTATTTTTGTCTAATTAAGAAAATGTTTATGTACAACATTGTTTGGTTCTCAATGTTTACCTTGAAGTTTTATCAACAAAATCATGAGAAATAATCTCAATCATCTCTCAGCCTATCTCTCACCACCACCACAGTCTCTCACCACCACAGTCTCTCACCACCACCACAGTCTCTCACCACCACAGTCTCTCACCACCACCACAGTCTCTCACCACCACCACAGTCTCTCACTACCACCACCACAGTCTCTCACCACCACCACAGTCTCTCACCACCACCACAGTCTCTCACCACCACCACAGTCTCTCACCACCACCACAGTCTCCCACTACCATCACAGTCTCTCACTACCACCACAGTCTCTCACCACCACCACAGTCTCTCACCACCACCACACTCTCTCACTACCACCACAGTCTCTCACCACCACCACAGTCTCTCACTACCACCACAGTCTCTCACACCACCACAGTCTCACACCACCACGGTCTCTCACCACCACCACAGTCTCTCACCACCACCACAGTCTCTCACCACCACCACAGTCTCTCACCACCACCACAAGTCTCTCACCACCACCACAGTCTCTCACTACCACCACAGTCTCTCACTACCACCACAGTCTCTCACCACCACCACAGTCTCTCACCACCACCACAGTCTCTCACCACCACCACAGTCTCTCACTACCACCACAGTCTCTCACCACCACCACAGTCTCTCACCACCACCACAGTCTCTCACCACCACCACAGTCTCTCACCACCACCACAGTCTCTCACTACCACCACAGTCTCTCACCACCACCACAGTCTCTCACTACCACCACAGTCTCTCACCACCACCACAGTCTCACACCACCACAGTCTCTCACCACCACCACAGTCTCTCACCACCACCACAGTCTCTCACCACCACCACCACAGTCTCTCACCACCACCACAGTCTCTCACCACCACCACAGTCTCTCACCACCACCACAGTCTCTCACCACCACCACAGTCTCTCACCACCACCACAGTCTCTCACCACCACCACAGTCTCTCACCACCACCACAGTCTCTCACCACCACCACAGTCTCTCACCACCACCACAGTCTCTCACCACCACCACAGTCTCTCACCACCACCACAGTCTCTCACCACCACCACAGTCTCTCACCACCACACAGTCTCTCACCACCACCACAGTCTCTCACCACCACCACAGTCTCTCACCACCACCACAGTCTCTCACCACCACCACAGTCTCTCACCACCACCACAGTCTCTCACCACCACCACAGTCTCTCACCACCACCACAGTCTCTCACCACCACCACAGTCTCTCACCCACCAGGTCTCTCACCACCACCACAGTCTCTCACCACCACCACAGTCTCTCACCACCACCACAGTCTCTCACCACCACCACAGTCTCTCACCACCACCACAGTCTCACACCACCACAGTCTCTCACCACCACCACAGTCTCTCACCACCACCACAGTCTCACACCACCACAGTCTCTCACCACCACCACAGTCTCTCACCACCACCACAGTCTCTCACACCACGCTCCACCACAGTCTCTCACCACCACAGTCTCTCACACCACCACAGTCTCTCACCACCACAGTCTCTCACACCACCACAGTCTCCACCACCACGGTCTCTCACCACCACAGTCTCTCACCACCACAGTCTCTCACCACCACCACAGTCTCTCACCACCACAGTCTCTCACACCACAGTCTCTCACCACACCACAGTCTCTCACCACCACAGTCTACACACTCTCACCACCACAGTCTCTCCACCACCACAGTCTCTCACTCACCACAGTCTCTCACCACCACAGTCTCTCACTACCACAGTCTCTCACCACCACAGTCTCTCACCACCACCACAGTCTCTCACCACCACAGTCTCCCACCACCACAGTCTCTCACCACCACAGTCTCTACACAAGTCTCCCACCACCACAGTCTCTCACCACCACAGTCTCTCACACCACAGTCTCTCACACCACAGTCTCTCACACCACAGTCTCTCACCACCACAGTCTCTCACCACCACAGTCTCTCACCACCACAGTCTCCCACCACCACAGTCTCTCACCACACCACAGTCTCTCACCACCACAGTCTCACACCACCACAGTCTCTCACCACCACAGTCTCTCACCACCACAGTCTCTCACCACCACCACAGTCTCTCACCACCACAGTCTCTCACCACCACAGTCTCTCACCACCACAGTCTCTCACCACCACCACAGTCTCTCACCACCACCACAGTCTCTCACCACCACCACAGTCTCTCACCACCACAGTCTCTCACACCACCACAGTCTCTCACTACCACAGTCTCTCACCACCACAGTCTCCTCACTACCACAGTCTCTCACCACCACAGTCTCTCACCACCACCACAGTCTCTCACCACCACCACAGTCTCTCACCACCACCACAGTCTCTCACCACCACCACAGTCTCCCACCACCACAGTCTCTCACCACCACAGTCTCTCACCACCACAGTCTCCACCACCACAGTCTCTCACCACCACAGTCTCTCACTACCACAGTCTCTCACCACCACAGTCTCTCACCACCACCACAGTCTCTCACCACCACAGTCTCTCACTACCACAGTCTCTCACCACCACAGTCTCTCACCACCACAGTCTCTCACCACCACCACAGTCTCTCACCACCACCACAGTCTCTCACTACCACCACAGTCTCTCACCACCACCACAGTCTCCCACCACCACAGTCTCTCACCACCACCACAGTCTCCCACCACCACAGTCTCTCACCACCACAGTCTCTCACTACCACCACAGTCTCTCACTACCACAGTCTCTCACCACCACAATCCCTCACTACCACAGTCTCTCACCACCACAGTCTCTCACCACCACAGTCTCACACCACCACCACAGTCTCCCACCACCACAGTCTCTCATCACCACAGTGCCACAGTCCATGCTGTCCTTGACCCGTGACCCTGTGTCATCTGTCATACGTGACCACTGTCATATGACCCTGCCACCCTGGGGTCATGTTACCTGGGGTGCCCTGACCCAGCACCTGGGGTGCCCTGGCCCAGTACCTGGGGTGCCCTGACCCAGCACCTGGGGTGTCCTGACCCAGCACCTGGGGTGTCCTGACCCAGCACCTGGGGTGTCCTGACCCAGCACCTGGGGTGTCCTGACCCAGCACCTGGGGTGTCCTGACCCAGCACCTGGGGTGTCCTGACCCAGCACCTGGGGTACCCTGACCCAGCACCTGGGGTGTCCTGACCCAGCACCTGGGGTACCCTGACCCAGCACCTGGGGTGTCCTGACCCAGCACCTGGGGTGTCCTGACCCAGTACCTGGGGTGTCCTGACCCAGCACCTGGGGTACCCTGACCCAGCACCTGGGGTGTCCTGACCCAGCACCTGGGGTGTCCTGACCCAGCACCTGGGGTACCCTGACCCAGCACCTGGGGTGTCCTGACCCAGCACCTGGGGTGCCCTGACCCAGCACCTGGGGTGTCCTGACCCAGCACCTGGGGTGTCCTGACCCAGCACCTGGGGTACCCTGACCCAGCACCTGGGGTGTCCTGACCCAGCACCTGGGGTGTCCTGACCCAGCACCTGGGGTGTCCTGACCCAGCACCTGGGGTGTCCTGACCCAGCACCTGGGGTACCCTGACCCAGCACCTGGGGTGTCCTGACCCAGCACCTGGGGTGCCCTGACCCAGCACCTGGGGTGTCCTGACCCAGCACCTGGGTGTCCTGACCCAGCACCTGGGGTACCCTGACCCAGCACCTGGGGTGTCCTGACCCAGCACCTGGGGTACCCTGACCCAGTACCTGGGGTGCCCTGACACAGCACCTGGGGTACCCTGACCCAGCACCTGGGGTGTCCTGACCCAGCACCTGGGGTGTCCTGACCCAACACCTGGGGTGTCCTGATTCAGCACCTGGGGTGTCCTGACCCAGCACCTGGGGTACCCTGACCCAGTACCTGGGGTGTCCTGACCCAGCACCTGGGGTACCCTGACCCAGCACCTGGGGTGCCCTGACCCAGCACCTGGGGTGCCCTGACCCAGCACCTGGGGTGCCCTGACCCAGCACCTGGGGTGTCCTGACCCAGCACCTGGGGTGCCCTGACCCAGCACCTGGGGTACCCTGACCCAGCACCTGTGGTGTCCTGACCCAGCACCTGGGGTGCCCTGACCCAGCACCTGGGGTGCCCTGACCCAGCACCTGGGGTGCCCTGACCCAGCACCTGGGGTGTCCTGACCCAGCACCTGGGGTGCCCTGACCCAGCACCTGGGGTACCCTGACCCAGCACCTGGGGTGCCCTGACCCAGCACCTGGGGTACCCTGACCCAGCACCTGGGGTGCATCATAACATGAAGCAGAACATAATAACTACCAAACATAATTTGTACCACCACACTCAGCCAGCCAGCCAGCCAGCCAGCCAGGAAGCCAGCCAGGATGCCAGCCAGCCAGCCAGCCAGCCAGCCAGCCAGGAAGCCAGCCAGCCAGCCAGCCAGCCAGCCAGCCAGCCAGGAAGCCAGCCAGCCAGCCAGCCAGCCAGGATGCCAGCCAGCCAGCCAGCCAGCCAGCCAGCCAGCCAGCCAGGAAGCCAGCCAGCCAGCCAGCCAGCCAGCCAGCCAGCCAGGAAGCCAGCCAGCCAGCCAGCCAGCCAGCCAGGAAGCCAGCCAGCCAGGAAGCCAGGAAGCCAGCCAGCCAGCCAGCCAGCCAGCCAGCCAGCCAGCAAGCCAGCCAGCCAGCCAGCCAGGAAGCCATAATTAACTTACCATTTTTGTTGAACAAGTTGATCTCAGGCGAAGTTTGACCTTATACGTGGCACACTTCACCTACATCCCACAAGTTTCATTATAAAGGGAAACTCAGAACTGGGAAGTGAAACTGGCTTCAACAAGGAAGGATTTAAACCAGTTATGATGAAGTGAGTGGGTAATGTAACCTGGAGATAACATGGTCTAGTGATAATGTAACCTGGATAGACGACCAGACTGGGGGGACGACCAGACTGGATGGTCGACCAGACTGGGGGGACGACCAGACTGGATGGTCGACCAGACTGGATGGTCGACCAGACTGGATGGTCGACCAGACTGGGTGGGACGACCAGACTGGATGGTCGACCAGACTGGATGGTCGACCAGACTGGATGGACGACCAGACTGGATGGACGACCAGACTGGGTGGGACGACCAGACTGGATGGTCGACCAGACTGGGGGGACGACCAGACTGGATGGTCGACCAGACTGGATGGTCGACCAGACTGGATGGTCGACCAGACTGGATGGTCGACCAGACTGGGTGGGACGACCAGACTGGATGGTCGACCAGACTGGATGGTCGACCAGACTGGATGGACGACCAGACTGGATGGACGACCAGACTGGGTGGGACGACCAGACTGGATGGTCGACCAGACTGGGGGGACGACCAGACTGGATGGTCGACCAGACTGGATGGTCGACCAGACTGGATGGTCGACCAGACTGGGTGGGACGACCAGACTGGATGGTCGACCAGACTGGATGGTCGACCAGACTGGATGGACGACCAGACTGGATGGACGACCAGACTGGGTGGGACGACCAGACTGGATGGTCGACCAGACTGGGGGGACGACCAGACTGGATGGTCGACCAGACTGGGGGGACGACCAGAGTGGGGGACGACCAGACTGGATGGTCGACCAGACTGGATAGTCGACCAGACTGGGGGGCCGACCAGACTGGATGGTCGACCAGACTGGGTGGGACGACCAGACTGGATGGTCGACCAGACTGGATGGTCGACCAGACTGGATGGTCGACCAGACTGGGGGGCCGACCAGACTGGATGGTCGACCAGACTGGGGGGCCGACCAGACTGGATGGTCGACCAGACTGGGTGGGACGACCAGACTGGATGGTCGACCAGACTGGGGAGACAACCAGACTGGATGGTCGACTAGACTGGGGGGCCGACCAGACTGGATGGTCGACCAGACTGGGGGGCCGACCAGACTGGATGGTCGACCAGACTGGATGGTCGACCAGACTGGATGGTCGACCAGACTGGGGGGCCGACCAGACTGGATGGTCGACCAGACTGGATGGTCGACCAGACTGGGGGGCCGACCAGACTGGATGGTCGACCAGACTGGATGGTCGACCAGACTGGGGAGACGACCAGACTGGATGGTCGACCAGACTGGATGGTCGACCAGACTGGGTGGGACGACCAGACTGGATGGTCGACCAGACTGGGGAGACGACCAGACTGGATGGTCGACCAGACTGGATGGTCGACCAGACTGGGTGGGACGACCAGACTGGGGGGCCGACCAGACTGGGTGGGACGACCAGACTGGATGGTCGACCAGACTGGGGGGACGACCAGACTGGATGGTCGACCAGACTGGGTGGGACGACCAGACTGGATGGTCGACCAGACTGGGGGGACGACCAGACTGGATGGTCGACCAGACTGGGTGGGACGACCAGACTGGATGGTCGACCAGACTGGGGGGACGACCAGACTGGATGGTCGACCAGACTGGGGGGACGACCAGACTGGATGGTCGACCAGACTGGGTGGGACGACCAGACTGGATGGTCGACCAGACTGGGGGGACGATCAGACTGGATGGTCGACCAGACTGGGTGGGACGACCAGACTGGATGGTCGACCAGACTGGGGGGACGACCAGACTGGATGGTCGACCAGACTGGATGGACGACCAGACTGGATGGTCGACCAGACTGGATGGTCGACCAGACTGGGGGGACGACCAGACTGGATGGTCGACCAGACTGGGTGGGACGACCAGCCTGGATGGACGACCAGACTGGGTGGGTCGACCAGACTGGGGAGACGACCAGACTGGATGGTCGACCAGACTGGATGGTCGACCAGACTGGATGGTCGACCAGACTGGGGGGCCGACCAGACTGGATGGTCGACCAGACTGGGGGGACGACCAGACTGGATGGTCGACCAGACTGGGTGGGACGACCAGACTGGATGGTCGACCAGACTGGGGGACGATCAGACTGGATGGTCGACCAGACTGGGTGGGACGACCAGACTGGATGGTCGACCAGACTGGGGGGACGACCAGACTGGATGGTCGACCAGACTGGATGGACGACCAGACTGGATGGTCGACCAGACTGGATGGTCGACCAGACTGGGTGGGTCGACAAGACTGGGGAGACGACCAGACTGGATGGTCGACCAGACTGGATGGTCGACCAGACTGGGTGGGTCGACCAGACTGGGGAGACGACCAGACTGGATGATTTATGGTGATCGATCTTCTGTGGGGAGAGGGGGAGGGGAGGCTGACAGCTGGGCAGGGAGCTGGGGAGAGTGTGACTGGGGAGAGGAGGAGGAGGAGGAGGTGGAGGTGGGGAGAGGAGGAGGAGGAGGAGGTGGAGGTGGGGAGAGGAGGAGGAGGAGGTGGGGAGAGGAGGAGGAGGAGGAGGTGGGGAGAGGAGGAGGAGGAGGAGGTGGGGAGAGGAGGAGGTGGTGGGGAGAGGAGGAGGAGGTGGGGAGGTCATGGTCTCAGGCAGCACACAACAGACCACATACAACCATGGTTGTGGCCAAACCACCTGAGTTATAGTTGTACATGGTTCATGTTCATCATGGTTGTACATGGTTCATGTTCATCATGGTTGTACATGGTTCATGTTCATCATGGTTGTACATGGTTCATGTTCATCATGGTTGTACATGGTTCAGGTTGTAGCAGCAGAGTTGTGAATACCGAGGTAGCTGCAGGTTGTAATACACATCTGATACCAATAATGGAATGATTCTCTGTCTGGTTCTCCATCACAACTTATATACAACACAAAGATTCCATCACAACTTATATACAACCTGGCCACCTGCGTCTACAACCTTACACGTCTGGGTTGTGTGTGTGGAGAGAGAGAGAGAGAGAGAGAGAGAGAGAGAGAGAGAGAGAGAGAGAGAGAGAGAGAGAGAGAGAGAGAGACGAGTATGACAGTATGTCTGAGATGTGGGGGCCCCTCACGAGTGTACAGACCCCCCCCCACACAACCACCCTCCTCCTAGTACAGTACAGATGGGTAATTACAGTGTACAACCTGTACACTCTCTACCATACCAGCACCCCAGCAGTACAGTGTACAACCTGTACACTTTCTACCATACCAGACACCCCAGCAGTACAGTGTACAACCTGCTGTACACTCTCTACAATACCAGACACCCCAGCAGTACAGTGTACAACCTGTACACTCTCTACCATACACAACACCCCAGTAGTACAGTGTACAACCTGTACACTCTCTACAATACCATACACCTCAGCAGTACAGTGTACAACCTGTACACTCTCTACCATACCAGACACCCCAGCAGTACAGTGTTCAACCTGTACACTCTCTACCATACCAGACACCCCTGCAGTACAGTGTACAACCTGCTGTACACTCTCTACAATACCCAACACCCCAGCAGTACAGTGTACAACATGTACACTCTCTACCATACCAGAGACCCCAGCAGTACAGTGTACAACCTGTACACTCTCTACCATACCAGACACCCCAGCAGTACAGTGTTCAACCTGTACACTCTCTACCATACCAGACACCCCTGCAGTACAGTGTACAACCTGCTGTACACTCTCTACCATACCCAACACCCCAGCAGTACAGTGTACAACATGTACACTCTCTACCATACCAGAGACCCCAGCAGTACAGTGTACAACATGTACACTCTCTACCATACCAGAGACCCCAGCAGTACAGTGTACAACATGTACACTCTCTACCATACCAGAGACCCCTGCAGTACAGTGTACAACCTGTACACTCTCTACCATACCAGACACCCCAGCAGTACAGTGTACAACCTGCTGTACACTCTCTACAATACCCAACACCCCAGCAGTACAGTGTACAACCTGTACACTCTCTACAATACCAAACACCCCAGCAGTACAGTGTACAACCTGTACACTCTCTACCATACCAGAGACCCCTGCAGTACAGTGTACAACCTGTACACTCTCTACCATACCAGACACCCCTGCAGTACAGTGTACAACCTGCTGTACACTCTCTACAATACCCAACACCCCAGCAGTACAGTGTACAACATGTACACTCTCTACCATACCAGAGACCCCAGCAGTACAGTGTACAACATGTACACTCTCTACCATACCAGAGACCCCAGCAGTACAGTGTACAACATGTACACTCTCTACCATACCAGAGACCCCTGCAGTACAGTGTACAACCTGTACACTCTCTACCATACCAGACACCCCAGCAGTACAGTGTACAACCTGCTGTACACTCTCTACAATACCCAACACCCCAGCAGTACAGTGTACAACCTGTACACTCTCTACCATACCAGACACCCCAGCAGTACAGTGTACAACATGTACACTCTCTACCATACCAGAGACCCCAGCAGTACAGTGTACAACATGTACACTCTCTACCATACCAGAGACCCCAGCAGTACAGTGTACAACATGTACACTCTCTACCATACCAGAGACCCCTGCAGTACAGTGTACAACCTGTACACTCTCTACCATACCAGACACCCCAGCAGTACAGTGTACAACCTGCTGTACACTCTCTACAATACCCAACACCCCAGCAGTACAGTGTACAACCTGTACACTCTCTACCATACCAGACACCCCAGCAGTACAGTGTACAACATGTACACTCTCTACCATACCCAGCAGTACAGTAAGGAGATAAGCCACACGATACATAACATGGCGATATATTTCAGTATTACTGTAACAATTATTCTCCGATGAAAAATATGACATACATAGTTTGCCAAGTTTTGTACGTGATGACAAATTATATTCTCACGTATGAGCAAACCAACAAATTGGATGAGGCAACACTACAACACTTGGTACTACAACACTTGGTGCTGCAACACTACAACACTTAGTGCTGCAACACTACATCACTTGGTGTTGCAACACTACAACACTTGGTGCTGCAACACTACAACACTTGGTGTTGCAACACTTGGTGCTACAACACTACAACACTTGGTGTTGCAACACTACAACACTTGGTGTTGCAACACTAAAACACTTAGTGCTGCAACACTACAACACTTGGTGTTGCAACACTACAATACTTGGGGCTGCAACACTACAACATTTGGTGCTGCAACACTACAACACTTGGTGTTGCAACACTACAACACTTGGTGCTGCAACACTACAACACTTGGTGCTGCAACACTACAACACTTGGTGTTGCAACACTACAACACTTGGTGCTGCAACACTACAACACTTGGTACTGCAACACTACAACACTTGGTGCTGCAACACTACAACAACTGGTGCTGCAACACTTGGTACTGCAAGAGATGTCTCCATGGTTGCTTAATTTGTTTATGGATGGGGTTGTTAGGGAGGTGAATGCAAGAGTTTTGGAAAGAGGGGCAAGTGTGCAGCCTGTTGTGAATGAGAGAGCTTGGGAAGTGAGTCAATTGTTGTTCGCTGATGATACAGCGCTGGTGGCTGATTCGGGTGAGAAACTGCAGAAGCTGGTGACTGAGTTTGGTAATGTGTGTGAAAGAAGAAAGTTGAGAGTAAATGTCGATAGGTCTAGCAGGGTTGAGGGACATTTTAGCTGGGGCGTGAGTTTGAAAGGAGGAAAATCTAAGGAAGTGAAGTGTTTTAGATATCTGGGAGTGGACATGGCAGCGGATGGAACCATGGAAAAGGAAGTGAGTCACAGGGTGGGGGAGGGGGCGAAGGTTCTGGGAGCGTTGAAGAATGTGTGGAAGGCGAGAACATTATCTCGGAAAGCAAAAATGGGTATGTTTGAAGGAATAGTGGTTCCAACAATGTTGTATGGTTGCGAGGCGTGGGCTATGGATAGAGTTGTGCGTAGGAGGATGGATGTGCTGGAAATGAGATGTTTGAGGGCAATATGTGGTGTGAGGTGGTTTGATCGAGTAAGTAACGTAAGGGTAAGAGAGATGTGTGGAAATAAAAAGAGCGTGGTTGAGAGAGCAGAAGAGGGTGTTTTGAAATGGTTTGGGCACATGGAGAGAATGAGTGAGGAAAGATTGACCAAGAGGATATATGTGTCGGAGGTGGAGGGAACAAGGAGAAATGGAAAACCAAATTGGAAATGGATGGATGGAATTTTAAGATTTTGAGCGATCGGGGACTGAACATACAGGAGAGTGAAAGGTATGCATGGGATAGAGTGTATTGGAACGATGTGGTATACCGGGGTCGACGTGCTGTCAATGGATTGAACCAGGGCATGTGAAGCGTCTGGGGTAAACCATGGAAAGTTCTGTGGGGCCTGGATGTGGAAAGGGAGCTGTGGTTTCGGTGCATTATACATGACAGCTAGAGACTGAGTGTGTGTGTGTGTGTGTGTGTGTGTGTGTGTGTGTGTGTAATATGAGAGGGTAATAACTGTATCGTTCATAATTCTGTAATGAGACATAGTTCATACAAGCATTATGAACAGCATTGTTCATTTTCTGTTTATTGCTCATCAAACAACACTGATTTGTGTCCAAATGTTCATTATTGTGTGTTGTGAATAATAACCTGATCCTAACTGTGAGTTGTGAATAATAACCTGATCCTAACTGTGAGTTGTGAATAATAACCTGATCATTATACACTCATATTACCTTTGTCATACTTCTACCTGCGTGATTCTACCATCTGAATATATATATATATATATATATATATATATATATATATATATATATATATATATATATATATATATATATATATATATATATTATTCATATATATATATTATTTATATATATATATATATATATATATATATATATATATATATATATATATATATATATATATATATATATATATATATATGGCTGGCTCACTTTTACAGGCAAATCCATAACTGACGCTCACACCTGACTGTATAACTGTGAGAGAGAGAGAGAGAGAGAGAGAGAGAGAGAGAGAGAGAGAGAGAGAGAGAGAGAGAGAGAGAGAGAGAGAGAGAGAGAGAGAGAGAGAGAGAGAGAGAGAGAGAGAGAGAGAGAGAGAGAGAGAGAGAGAGTCTGTTGTATAACTGAATGTATATGTATATTTTTTCCCTCTACATGTAATTTACTTTGTTGTGTTGTTATGTATGCTGTATACATATGTATTTACTCGAGCATATGTTTACATAATTTTTCTGTCATGTTTGTATGTATATGTGTGTGTGTGTGTGTGTATGTATGTATGTGTGTGTGTGTGTGTGTGTGTGTGTGTATGGTTATTTGTTACTCTCAATATGTGTATTGTTGTACACATATGTGTAATACATATGTGTAATGGCCATGTATAGTAGGGGGAAGAGGGAGTTGTACACTGGTGGGGCCCCACCTCTTGTACTGTACGGGGAGGGAGTTGTACACTGGTGGGGCCCCATGTACTGTACGGGGAGGGAGTTGTACACTGGTGGGGCCCCATCTCTTGTACTGTACGGGGAGGGAGTTGTACACTGGTGGGGCCCCATCTCTTGTACTGTACGGGGAGGGAGTTGTACACTGGTGGGGCCCCATCTCTTGTACTGTACGGGGAGGGAGTTGTACACTGGTGGGGCCCCATCTCTTGTACTGTACGGGGAGGGAGTTGTACACTAGTGGGGCCCCCATCTCTTGTACTGTACGGGGAGGGAGTTGTACACTGGTGGGGCCCCATCTCTTGTACTGTACGGGGAGGGAGTTGTACACTGGTGGGGCCCCATCTCTTGTGCTGTACGGGGAGGGAGTTGTACACTGGTGGGGCCCCATCTCTTGTACTGTACGGGGAGGGAGTTGTACACTGGTGGGGCCCCATCTCTTGTACTGTACGGGGAGGGAGTTGTACACTGGTGGGGCCCCATCTCTTGTGCTGTACGGGGAGGGAGTTGTACACTGGTGGGGCCCCATCTCTTGTACTGTACGGGGAGGGAGTTGTACACTGGTGGGGCCCCATCTCTTGTACTGTACGGGGAGGGAGTTGTACTTTAGTGGGGCCCCATCTCTTGTACTGTACGGGGAGGGAGTTGTACACTGGTGGGGCCCCCATCTCTTGTACTGTACGGGGAGGGAGTTGTACACTATTGGGGCCCCCATCTCTTGTACTGTACGGGGAGGGAGTTGTACACTGGTGGGTGTGGGATGGTGGGTGTGGGATGGTGAGTGTGGGATGGTGGGTGTAGGATGAAGAGTGTGGGATGGTGGGTGTGGGATGGTGGGTGTGGGATTGTGGGTGTGGGATGGTGGGTGTGGGATGGTGGGTGTGGGATGATGAGTGTGGGATGGTGGGTGTGGGATGGTGGGTGTGGGATGGTGGGTGTGGGATGATGAGTTTGGGATGGTGGGTGTGGGATGGTGGGTGTGGGATGGTGGGTGTGGGATGATGAGTGTGGGATGGTGGGTGTGGGATGATGAGTGTGGGATGGTGGGTGTGGGATGGTGGGTGTGGGATGATGAGTGTGGGATGTTGGGTGTGGGATGTTGGGTGTGGGATGGTGGGTGTGGGATGGTGGGTGTGGGATGATGAGTGTGGGATGATGGGTGTGGGATGGTGGGTGTGGGATGATGAGTGTGGGATGGTGGGTGTGGGATGATGGTGGGGGAAGTGTTCACATGTCGCACTCATGTCCACTAACTGTACTCAGGCAGATGAGAGATGTCAAAGGTTTGTAGACCAGATCAATGTATGTTGTCATCCATTACTCGCTCGCGAAGTAATCCATTACTCGCTCCTGAAGTAATCCATTACTGGCTCCTGAAGTAATCCATTACTGGCTCCTGAAGTAATCCATTACTGGCTCCTGAAGTAATCCATTACTGGCTCCTGAAGTAATCCATTACTGGCTCCTGAAGTAATCCATTACTGGCTCCTGAAGTAATCCATTACTGGCTCCTGAAGTAATCCATTACTGGCTCCTGAAGTAATCCATTACTGGCTCCTGAAGTAATCCATTACTGGCTCCTGAAGTAATCCATTACTGGCTCCTGAAGTAATCCATTACTGGCTCCTGAAGTAATCCATTACTGGCTCCTGAAGTAATCCATTACTCGCTCCTGAAGTAATCCATTACTGGCTCCTGAAGTAATCCATTACTGGCTCCTGAAGTAATCCATTACTGGCTCCTGAAGTAATCCATTACTGGCTCCTGAAGTAATCCATTACTGGCTCCTGAAGTAATCCATTACTGGCTTCTGAAGTAATCCATTACTGGCTCCTGAAGTAATCCATTACTGGCTCCTGAAGTAATCCATTACTGGCTCCTGAAGTAATCCATTACTGGCTCCTGAAGTAATCCATTACTCGCTCCTGAAGTAATCCATTACTGGCTCCTGAAGTAATCCATTACTGGCTCCTGAAGTAATCCATTACTGGCTCCTGAAGTAATCCATTACCAGATAATCCTAAAGTATTAATTAAAGCTAAAGTATTAATCCTTAATATTTCGTCTGTATTTGTACGAACAATGAAACTGTTCTTGTCTTATATAATCACATAAGTTACTTCAGTAATGTATTACGATGTGTTAGACGTAATTACCTGGTAGAATGGTATGTTAATCACCTGGTAGAATGGTATGTTAATCACCTGGTAGGATGGTATGTTAATCACCTGGTAGGATGGTATGTTAATCACCTGGTAGGATGGTATGTTAATCACCTGGTAGGATGGTATGTTAATCACCTGGTAGGATGGTATGTTAATCACCTGGTTGAATGGTATGTTAATCACCTGGTAGGATGGTATGTTAATCACCTGGTAGAATGGTATGTTAATCACCTGGTAGGATGGTATGTTAATCACCTGGTTGAATGGTATGTTAATGACCTGGTAGAATGGTATGTTAATCACCCTGTAGGATGGTATGTTAATCACTTGGTAGGATGGTATGTTAATTACCTGGTAGGATGGTATGTTAATCACCTGGTAGAATGGTATGTTAATCACCTGGTAGAATGGTATGTTAATCACCTGGTAGAATGGTATGTTAATCACCTGGTAGAATGGTATGTTAATCACCTGGTAGAATGGTATGTTAATCACCTGGTAGAATGGTATGTTAATCACCTGGTAGAATGGTATGTTAATCACCTGGTAGAATGGTATGTTAATCACCTGGTAGAATGGTATGTTAATCACCTGGTAGAATGGTATGTTAATCACCTGGTTGTTGCCCTCCTGGGAGGGGGGGGGGGTCAGGTCTGACTGGAAGTCGTGGCAAGATGGACCAGCTGGAAGTCGTGGCAGGATGGACCAGCTGCAAGTCGTGGCAAGATGGACCAGCTGGAAGTCGTGGCAAGATGGACCAGCAGCAAGTCGTGGCAAGATGGACCAGCTGGAAGTCGTGGCAAGATGGACCAGCTGGAAGTCGTGGCAGGATGGACCAGCTGGAAGTCGTGGTAGGATGGACCAGCTGGAAGTCGTGGCAAGATGGACCAGCTGGAAGTCGTGGCAAGATGGACCAGCTGGAAGTCGTGGCAAGATGGACCAGCTGGAAGTCGTGGCAAGATGGACCAGCTGGAAGTCGTGGCAAGATGGACCAGCTGGAAGTCGTGGCAAGATGGACCAGCTGGAAGTCGTGGCAAGATGGACCAGCTGGACGTCGTGGCAAGATGGACCAGCTGGAAGTCGTGGCAAGATGGACCAGCTGGACGTCGTGGCAAGATGGACCAGCCGGAAGTCGTGGCAGGATGGACCAGCCGGAAGTCGTGGCAAGATGGACCAGCTGGACGTCGTGGCAGGATGGACCAGCTGGAAGTCGTGGCAGGATGGACCAGCTGGAAGTCGTGGCAAGATGGACCAGCTGGAAGTCGTGGCAGGATGGACCAGCTGGAAGTCGTGGCAAGATGGACCAGCTGGAAGTCGTGGCAAGATGGACCAGCTGGAAGTCGTGGCAAGATGGACCAGCTGGAAGTCGTGGCAGGATGGACCAGCTGGAAGTCGTGGCAAGATGGACCAGCTGGAAGTCGTGGCAGGATGGACCAGCTGGAAGTCGTGGCAAGATGGACCAGCTGGAAGTCGTGGCAAGATGGACCAGCTGGAAGTCGTGGCAAGATGGACCAGCTGGAAGTCGTGGCAGGATGGACCAGCTGGAAGTCGTGGCAAGATGGACCAGCTGGAAGTCGTGGCAGGATGGACCAGCTGGAAGTCGTGGCAAGATGGACCAGCTGGAAGTCGTGGCAGGATGGACCAGCTGGAAGTCGTGGCAAGATGGACCAGCTGGAAGTCGTGGCAGGATGGACCAGCTGGAAGTCGTGGCAGGATGGACCAGCTGGAAGTCGTGGCAGGATGGACCAGCTGGAAGTCGTGGCAGGATGGACCAGCTGGAAGTCGTGGCAGGATGGACCAGCTGGAAGTCGTGGCAGGATGGACCAGCTGGAAGTCGTGGCAAGATGGACCAGCTGGAAGTCGTGGCAAGATGGACCAGCTGGAAGTCGTGGCAGGATGGACCAGCTGGAAGTCGTGGCAGGATGGACCAGCTGGAAGTCGTGGCAGGATGGACCAGCTGGAAGTCGTGGCAGGATGGACCAGCTGGAAGTCGTGGCAGGATGGACCAGCTGGAAGTCGTGGCAGGATGGACCAGCTGGAAGTCGTGGCAAGATGGACCAGCTGGAAGTCGTGGCAGGATGGACCAGCTGGAAGTCGTGGCAGGATGGACCAGCTGGAAGTCGTGGCAAGATGGACCAGCTGGAAGTCGTGGCAAGATGGACCAGCTGGAGCGGCAGACCCAGGGTTGTGAACCTACTGACTTACCTACTTATCATACAGAGTGATCACCAGGATGATGGTTCATCATACTGAGGGTTCACCAGGATGATGGTTCATCATACTGAGGGATCACCAGGATGATGGTTCATCATACTGAGGGATGACCAGGATGATGGTTCATCATACTGAGGGATGACCAGGATGATGGTTCATCATACTGAGGGATCACCAGGATGATGGTTCATCATACTGAGGGATCACCAGGATGATGGTTCATCATACTGAGGGATCACCAGGATGATGGTTCATCATACTGAGGGATCACCAGGATGATGGTTCATCATACTGAGTGATCACCAGGATGATGGTTCATCATACTGAGTGATCACCAGATGTGTATCATACTGGATCACCAGGATGATGGTTCATCATACAGAGTGATCACCAGGATGATGGTTCATCATACTGAGTGATCACCAGGATGATGGTTCATCATACCAGAATGATGGTTCATCATACTGAGGGGATCACCAGGATGATGGTTCATCATACAGAGTGATCACCAGGATGATGGTTCATCATACTGAGTGATCACCAGGATGATGGTTCATCATACTGAGTGATCACCAGGATGATGGTTCATCATACCAGGATGATGGTTCATCATACTGAGGGATCACCAGGATGATGGTTCATCATACTGAGGGATCACCAGGATGATGGTTCATCATACTGAGGGATCACCAGGATGATGGTTCATCATACTGAGGGGATCACCAGGATGATGGTTCATCATACTGATAGATCACCAGGATGATGGTTCATCATACAGAGGGATCACCAGGATGATGGTTCATCATACTGAGGGATCACCAGGATGATGGTTCATCATACAGAGGGATCACCAGGATGATGGTTCATCATACTGAGGGATCACCAGGATGATGGTTCATCATACTGAGGGATCACCAGGATGATGGTCCATCATACTGAGGGATCACCAGGATGATGGTTCATCATACTGAGGGATCACCAGGATGATGGTTCATCATACTGAGGGATCACCAGGATGATGGTTCATCATACTGAGGGATCACCAGGATGATGGTTCATCATACTGAGTGATCACCAGGATGATGGTTCATCATACTGAGTGATCACCAGGATGATGGTTCATCATACTGAGTGATCACCAGGATGATGGTTCATCATACTGAGTGATCACCAGGATGATGGTTCATCATACTGAGGGATCACCAGGATGATGGTTCATCATACAGAGGGATCACCAGGATGATGGTTCATCATACTGAGGGATCACCAGGATGATGGTTCATCATACTGTGGGATCACCAGGATGATGGTTCATCATACTGAGTGATCACCAGGATGATGGTTCATCATACTGAGGGATCACCAGGATGATGGTTCATCATACTGAGGGATCACCAGGATGATGGTTCATCATACTGTGGGATCACCAGGATGATGGTTCATCATACTGAGGGATCACCAGGATGATGGTTCATCATACTGAGGGATCACCAGGATGATGGTTCATCATACTGAGGGATCACCAGGATGATGGTTCATCATACTGAGGGATCACCAGGATGATGGTTCATCATACTGAGGGATCACCAGGATGATAGGTTCATCATACTGAGGGATCACCAGGATGATGGTCCATCATACTGAGTGATCACCAGGATGATGGTTCATCATACTGAGGGATCACCAGGATGATGGTTCATCATACAGAGGGTTCACCAGGATGATGGTTCATCATACAGAGGGATCACCAGGATGATGGTTCATCATACAGAGGGATCACCAGGATGATGGTTCATCATACTGAGGGATCACCAGGATGATGGTTCATCATACTGAGGGGATCACCAGAATGATGGTTCATCATACCAGAATGATGGTTCATCATACTGAGGGGACCACCAGGATGATGGTTCATCATACAGAGTGATCACCAGGATGATGATGGTCCATCATACGTAGTGGCGTGAGGGAAAGTCGACCTTACTGGCCTCCACCTCACACAATATTCGGCTCAAACTTCTTCACCAACTTAGTATTCAACACAGTGCTATGCCACCTGGCCTCTCTGTGTCATAGTGACCACCCGTATTGCTCAACTCTCACACCACGACACCAACAATATACATTTTGCTCCTGACGCTTCATTATATATATTCATTTCTATCTATTTTGCTTTGTCGCTATCTCCCTCGTTAGCGAGGTAGCGCAAGGAAACAGACGAAAGAAATGGCCCAACCCACCCACATACACTAGTATATACATACATGTCCACACACGCAAATATACATACCTATACATCTCAATGTACACATATATATACACACAGATATATACATATATACACATGTACATAATTCATACTATCTGCATTTATTCATTCTCATCGCCACCTCGCCACACATGGAATAACAACCCCCTCCCCCCGCATATGCGCGAGGTAGCGCTAGGAAAAGGCAACAAAGGCCCCATTCGTTCACACTCAGTCTCTAGCTGTCATGTAATAATGCACCGAAACCACAGCTCCCTTTCCACATCCAGGCCCCACACAACTTTCCATGGTTTACCCCAGACGCTTCACATGCCCTGGTTCAACCCATTGACAGCACGTCGACCCCGGTATACCACATCGTTCTAATTCACTCTATTCCTTGCACGCCTTTCACCTTCCTGCATGTTCAGGCCCCGATCACTCAAAATCTTTTTCACTCCATCTTTCCACCTCCAATTTGGTCTCCCACTTCTCGTTCCCTCCACCTCTGACGCATATATTCTCTTAGTCAATCTTTCCTCACTCATTCTCTCCATGTGACCAAACCATTTCAAAACACCCTCTTCTGCTCTCTCAACCACACTCTTTTTATTTCCACACATCTCTCTTACCCTTACGTTACTTACTCGATCAAACCACCTCACACCACACATTGTCCTCAAACATCTCATTTCCAGCACATCCATCCTCCTGCGCACAACTCTATCCATAGCCCACGTCTCGCAACCATACAACATTGTTGAAACCACTATTCCTTCAAACATACCCATTTTTGCTTTCCGAGATAATGTTCTTGACTTCCACACATTCTTCAAGGCTCCCAGAATTTTCGCCCCCTCCCCACCCTATGATTCACTTCCGCTTCCATGGTTCCATCCACTGCCAAATTCACTCCCAGATATCTAAAACACTTTACTTCCTCCAGTTTTTCTCCATTTAAACTTACCTCCCAATTGACTTGACCCTCAACCCTACTGTACCTAATAACCTTGCTCGTATTCACATTTACTCTCAACTTTCTTCTTTCACACACTTTACCAAACTCAGTCACCAGCTTCTGCAGTTTCTCACATCAGCCACCAGCGCTGTATCATCAGCGAACAACAACTGACTCACTTCCCAAGCTCTCTCATCCACAACAGACTGCATACTTGCCCCTCTTTCCAAAACTCTTGCATTCACCTCCCTAACTACCCCATCCATAAACAAATTAAACAACCATGGAGACATCACACACCCCTGCCGCAAACCTACATTCACTGAGAACCAATCACTTTCCTCTCTTCCTACACGTACACATGCCTTACATCCTCGATAAAAACTTTTCACTGCTTCTAACAACTTGCCTCCCACACCATATATTCTTAATACCTTCCACAGAGCATCTCTATCAACTCTATCATATGCCTTCTCCAGATCCATAAATGCTACATACAAATCCATTTGCTTTTCTAAGTATTTCTCACATACATTCTTCAAAGCAAACACCTGATCCACACATCCTCTACCACTTCTGAAACCACACTGCTCTTCCCCAATCTGATGCTCTGTACATGCCTTCACCCTCTCAATCAATACCCTCCCATATAATTTAATAGAAACCTACAATGATCATAAGAACCTACAATGATCATACGACCCTACAATGATCATAAGAACACACAATGATCATAAGAACCTACAATGATCATAAGAACCTACAATGATCATACGACCCTACAATGATCATAAGAACCTACAATGATCATAAGAACCTACAATGATCATAAGAACACACAATGATCATAAGAACCTACAATGATCATAAGAACCTACAATGATCATAAGAACACACAATGATCATAAGAACCTACAATGATCATAAGAACCCACAATGATCATAAGAACCTACAATGATCATAAGAACCTACAATGATCATAAGAACACACAATGATCATAAGAACCTACAATGATCATAAGAACCTACAATGATCATAAGAACCTACAATGATCATAAGAACACACAATGATCATAAGAACCTACAATGATCATAAGAACCTACAATGATCATAAGAGCACACAATGATCATAAGAACCTACAATGATCATAAGAACACACAATGATCATAAGAACCTACAATGATCATAAGAACCTACAATGATCATAAGAACACACAATGATCATAAGAACCTACAATGATCATAAGAACCTACAATGATCATAAGAACCTACAATGATCATAAGAACCTACAATGATCATAAGAACACACAATGATCATAAGAACCTACAATGATCATAAGAACCTACTATGATCATAAGAACCTACAATGATCATAAGAACCTACAATGATCATAAGAACACACAATGATCATAAGAACCTACAATGATCATAAGAACACACAATGATCATAAGAACTTACAATGATCATAAGAACCTACAATGATCATAAGAACACACAATGATCATAAGAACCTACAATGATCATAAGAACCTACAATGATCATAAGAACACACAATGATCATAAGAACCTACAATGATCATAAGAACCTACAATGATCATAAGAACCTACAATGATCATAAGAACCTACAATGATCATAAGAACACACAATGATCATAAGAACATACAATGATCATAAGAACCTACAATGATCATAAGAACCTACAATGATCATAAGAACCTACAATGATCATAAGAACACACAATGATCATAAGAACCTACAATGATCATAAGAACCTACAATGATCATAAGAACCTACAATGATCATAAGAACCTACAATTATCATAAGAACACACAATGATCATAAGAACCTACAATGATCATAAGAACCTACAATGATCATAAGAACACACAATGATCATAAGAACACACAATGATCATAAGAACCTACAATGATCATAAGAACACACAATGATCATAAGAACCTACAATGATCATAAGAACACACAATGATCATAAGAACCTACAATGATCATAAGAACCTACAATGATCATAAGAACCTACAATGATCATAAGAACCTACAATGATCATAAGAACCTACAATTATCATAAGAACACACAATGATCATAAGAACCTACAATGATCATAAGAACCTACAATGATCATAAGAACCTACAATGATCATAAGAACACACAATGATCATAAGAACACACAATGATCATAAGAACACACAATGATCATAAGAACCTACAATGATCATAAGAACACACAATGATCATAAGAACACACAATGATCATAAGAACCTACAATGATCATAAGAACCTACAATGATCATAAGAACCTACAATGATCATAAGAACACACAATGATCATAAGAACCTACAATGATCATAAGAACACACAATGATCATAAGAACCTACAATGATCATAAGAACACACAATGATCATAAGAACCTACAATGATCATAAGAACACACAATGATCATAAGAACCTACAATGATCATAAGAACCTACAATGATCATAAGAACCTACAATGATCATAAGAACACACAATGATCATAAGAACACACAATGATCATAAGAACCTACAATGATCATAAGAACACACAATGATCATGAGAACCTACAATGATCATAAGAACACACAATGATCATAAGAACCCACAATGATCATAAGAACACACAATGATCATAAGAACCTACAATGATCACAAGAACCTACAATGATCATAAGAACACACAATGATCATAAGAACCTACAATGATCATAAGAACCTACAATGATCATAAGAACCTACAATGATCATAAGAACACACAATGATCATAAGAACACACAATGATCATAAGAACCTACAATGATCATAAGAACCTACAATGATCATAAGAACACACAATGATCATAAGAACACACAATGATCATAAGAACACACAATGATCATAAGAACCTACAATGATCATAAGAACCTACAATGATCATAAGAACCTACAATGATCATAAGAACCTACAATGATCATAAGAACACACAATGATCATAAGAACCTACAATGATCATAAGAACCTACAATGATCATAAGAACCTACAATGATCATAAGAACACACAATGATCATAAGAACCTACAATGATCATAAGAACACACAATGATCATAAGAACACACAATGATCATAAGAACACACAATGATCATAAGAACCTACAATGATCACAAGAACCTACAATGATCATAAGAAAACACAATGATCATAAGAACCTACAATGATCATAAGAACCTACAATGATCATAAGAACCTACAATGATCATAAGAACACACAATGATCATAAGAACACACAATGATCATAAGAACCTACAATGATCATAAGAACCTACAATGATCATAAGAACCTACAATGATCATAAGAACACACAATGATCATAAGAACCTACAATGATCATAAGAACACACAATGATCATAAGAACCTACAATGATCATAAGAACACACAATGATCATAAGAACCTACAATGATAATAAGAACACACAATGATCATAAGAACCTACAATGATCATAAGAACCTACAATGATCATAAGAACCTACAATGATCATAAGAACACACAATGATCATAAGAACACACAATGATCATAAGAACCTACAATGATCATAAGAACACACAATGATCATAAGAACCTACAATGATCATAAGAACCTACAATGATCATAAGAACCTACAATGATCATAAGAACACACAATGATCATAAGAACCTACAATGATCATAAGAACCTACAATGATCATAAGAACCTACAATGATCATAAGAACCTACAATGATCATAAGAACCTACAATGATCATAAGAACACACAATGATCAGAAGAACCTACAATGGACATAATTTTAAACAACATCAATACAATAAACCTAATATCAAAATAATCAAAATCCCTAAGATAATAACATGTATATATCTGATAAGACTATACACAATACGGCTATACACAACACGGCTATACACAACACGGCTATACATAAAACGGCTATACATAATACGGCTATACATAATACGGCTATACACAATACGGCTATACATAATACGGCTATACATAATACGGCTATACATAATACGGCTATACATAATACGGCTATACATAATACGGCTATACATAATACGGCTATACATAATACGGCTATACATAATACGGCTATACATAATACGGCTATACATAATACGGCTATACACAATACGGCTATACATAATACGGGTATACACAATACGGCTATACATAATACGGCTATACACAATACGGCTATACACAATACGGCTATACATAATACGGCTATACATAATACGGCTATACACAATACGGCTATACACAATACGGCTATACATAATACGGCTATACACAATACGGGTATACACAATACGGCTATACATAATACGGCTATACACAATACGGGTATACACAAACTGCTATACACAATACTGCTATACACAATACGGCTATACACAATACGGTTATACATAATACGGGTATACACAATACGGCTATACACAATACGGCTATACATAATACGGCTATACACAATACGGGTATACACAATACTGCTATACACAATACGGCTATACACAATACGGCTATACACAATACGGCTATACACAATACGGCTATACATAATACTGGTATACATAATACGGGTATACATAATACGGGTATACACAATACGGGTACTCACAATACGGGTATACATAATACGGGCATACACAATACGGCTATACATACTACGGGTATACACAATACGGGTACTCACAATACGGCTATACACAATACGGGTACTCACAATACGGGTATACACAATACGGGTACTCACAATACGGCTATACACAATACGGGTATACACAATACGGGTATACATAATACGGCTATACACATGTCCTGATATATTCCCACAATAGATCATTAAGTATATTGAAGCAACAAGTTGAAAACTGTCTATCATTAAATCGAGTCGACTAATGAATGAAAAGTGTAGAATACAACTGTATAAAAATACACCATCAACAAAAAACAAATACATTTTTCCAACATCTGAGCTTTGTAACAAAGACAGAATATGCCGGGTATTTACACCCAGCTAAAGCTTACAGGTATAAAAGCTTTCTAAAGCTTTCTTGTGAGCGAGTGAAAAGCTTATTTGTGTCAGTATATAATGCTGGCTTGATCCTGATTGGTCGATGCTCGAGGACACGAACGATTGTTGACGACTGATAACAAGCACCAGCTGTGTGGCCGGGCGACGACATGTGGCACCAGCTGTGTGGCCGGACGACATGTGGCACCAGCTGTGTGGCCGGGCGACGACATGTGGCACCAGCTGTGTGGCCGAGCGACATGTGGCACCAGCTGTGTAGCCGGGCGACATGTGGCACCAGCTGTGTGGCCGGACGACGGCATCTGGCACCAGCTGTGTGGCCAGACGACATCTGGCACCAGCTGTGTGGCCGGACGACATGTGGCACCAGCTGTGTGGCCGGACGACATGTGGCACCAGCTGTGTGGCCGGTCGACGGCATCTGGCACCAGCTGTGTGGCCGGACGACGGCATCTGGTACCAGCTGTGTGGCCGGGCGACATGTGGCACCAGCTGTGTGGCCGGGCGACATGTGGCACCATCTGTGTGGCCGGGCGACGACATCTGGCACCAGCTGTGTGGCCAGGCAACATCTGGCACCAGCTGTGTAGCCGGACGACGACATCTGGCACCAGCTGTGTGGCCGGACGACATGTGGCACCAGCTGTGTGGCCGGGCGACATGTGGCACCAGCTGTGTGGCCGGACGACATGTGGCACCAGCTGTGTGGCCGGACGACGGCATCTGGCACCAGCTGTGTGGCCGGGCGACATGTGGCACCAGCTGTGTGGCCGGGCGACATGTGGCACCAGCTGTGTGGCCGGGCGACGACATCTGGCACCAGCTGTGTGGCCAGGCAACATCTGGCACCAGCTGTGTAGCCGGACGACGACATCTGGCACCAGCTGTGTGGCCGGACGACATGTGGCACCAGCTGTGTGGCCGGGCGACATGTGGCACCAGCTGTGTGGCCGGACGACATGTGGCACCAGCTGTGTGGCCGGACGACGGCATCTGGCACCAGCTGTGTGGCCGGGCGACATGTGGCACCAGCTGTGTGGCCGGGCGACATGTGGCACCAGCTGTGTGGCCGGGCGACATGTGGCACCAGCTGTGTGGCCGGACGACGGCATCTGCTGTGTGGCCGGGCGACATGTGGCACCAGCTGTGTGGCCGGACGACATGTGGCACCAGCTGTGTGGCCGGGCGACATGTGGCACCAGCTGTGTGGCCGGACGACATGTGGCACCAGCTGTGTGGCCGGGCGACATGTGGCACCAGCTGTGTGGCCGGGCGACATGTGGCACCAGCTGTGTGGCCGGGCGACATGTGGCACCAGCTGTGTGGCCGGGCGACATGTGGCACCATCTGTGTGGCCGGGCAACATCTGGCACCAGCTGTGTGGCCGGGCGGCGACATGTACACAGCGGGTAACCTCAGCCAGGGATGACGTCAACACTGGTTGTTTGTTATCTCGTGTTTAATGATGATTAGGTCAGGTCATTAGGTAGTTAGGAGGTCGGGATCTTATCATTGGTAGATCATAAAGGCAGTTAGCTGAGGTCACCTTGTGGCGGTCTAGCGTTACCCCGCCGGCATGATCGTGTGCATCATCTGCAAACACCTGCTGGCTGAACCATTGAACATGATGGTTCAACATGTGAACAAGTCGTGTGGTTCTCCGCTCATAACATCACTCCTGACACGTGACCAACCACCGAGATATTGTACCACATCACAACACTGTACACCACAACAGTGTACACCATAACAGTGTACACCACAACATTGTACACCACAACATTGTACACCACAACAGTGTACACTACAACAGTGTACACTACAACAATTTACACCACAACAGTGTACACCACAACAGTGTACACCACAACAGTGTACACCACAACAGTATACACTACAACAGTATACACCACAACAATGTACACTACAACAGTGTACACCACAACAGTGTACACTACAACAATGTACACCACAACAGTGTACACCACAACAATGTACACTACAACAGTGTACACCACAACAGTGTACACTACAACAATGTACACCACAACAGTGTACACCACAACAATGTACACTACAACAGTGTACACCACAACCATGTACAGCACAACAGTATACACCACAACAGTGTACACCACAACAGTGTACACTACAACAATGTACACCACAACAGTGTACACTACAACAATGTACACCACAACAGTGTACACCACAACCATGTACAGCACAACAGTATACACTACAACAATGTACACCACAACAGTGTACACTACAACAATGTACACCACAACAGTGTACACTACAACAATGTACACCACAACAGTGTACACCACAACCATGTACAGCACAACAGTATACACCACAACAGTGTACACCACAACAGTATACACCACAACAATGTACACTACAACAGTGTACACCACAACAGTGTACACTACAACAATGTACACCACAACAGTGTACACCACAACAATGTACACTACAACAGTGTACACCACAACAGTGTACACTACAACAATGTACACCACAACAGTGTACACCACAACAATGTACACTACAACAGTGTACACCACAACCATGTACAGCACAACAGTATACACCACAACAGTGTACACCACAACAGTGTACACTACAACAATGTACACCACAACAGTGTACACTACAACAATGTACACCACAACAGTGTACACTACTGTGCTGTGCTGGCCGTTTGACCACAACAATCATAACTTGATGTGGACGTTCACATGATATAGAAAATGTGATGACTGTTCACGACCAGTTCTGGTAGCAGTAGAACACCTGGATGAACACAAGAACTGTTCACCTCGTCATAACAGTAGAACACCTGGATGAACACATGAACTGTTCACCTCGTCATAACAGTAGAACACCTGGATGAACACAATAAATGTTCACCTCGTCATAGCAGTAGAACACCTGGATGAACACAAGGACTGTTCACCTCGTCATAGCAGTAGAACACCTGGATGAACACAAGGACTGTTCAGCTCGTCATAACAGTAGAACACCTGGATGAACACAAGGACTGTTCACCTCGTCATAGCAGTAGAACACCTGGATGAACACAAGAACTATTCACCTCGTCATAGCAGTAGAACACCTGGATGAACACAAGAACTGTTCACCTCGTCATAACAGTAGAACACCTGGATGAACACAAGAACTGTTCACCTCGTCATAACAGTAGAACACCTGGATGAACACAAGAACTGTTCACCTCGTCATATCAGTAGAACACCTGGATGAACACAATAACTGTTCACCTCGTCAGCATCCGTTCTGTGAAGCCTTCAACCAGCTCCTTCCACAATGTTCACTTCCAGAACTTCCGTCTGAACACATGACCATCAAACCAAATGTGACCTATGTGCTCATCCCCCCCTACAACTGTGTACAATGTATCACAACCTGCCAGTCTCATGTACATGACCTACAACTGTTGTACAATGTATCACAACCTGCCAGTCTCATGTACATGACCTACAACTGTTGTACAATGTATCACAACCTGCCAGTCTCATGTACATGACCTACAACTGTTGTACAATGTATCACAACCTGCCAGTCTCATGTACATGACCTACAACTGTTGTACAATGTATCACAACCTTCCATGATTATCATCAAATTACAACTGAACAGTGAAACTGTACACACACAACAGGTGTTCACATTGTACACACATAACAGCAGGTGTTCACATTGTACACACATAATAGCAGGTGTTCACATTGTACACATATAACAGCAGGTGTTCACATTGTACACACATAACAGCAGGTGTTCACATTGTACACACATAACAGCAGGTGTTCACATTGTACACACATAACAGCAGGTGTTCACATTGTACACACATAACAGCAGGTGTTCACATTGTACACACATAACAGCAGGTGTTCACATTGTACACACATAACAGCAGATGTTCACATTGTACACACATAACAGCAGGTGTTCACATTGTACACACATAACAGCAGGTGTTCACATTGTACACACATAACAGCAGGTGTTCACATGATTATCTTGAGTAAGATAACTTGACCTATAAGATATGAACCCACCTCTCCCCCACCCCACCCGCCCACCTCCTGACCTACAAGATATCAACCCACCTCTCCACTTCTATCGACCTTCGAGCATACTCCACTAACAAGGTGAGTATAATGCTATACCATCATATATGGTCCTCAACACTAGCTTCATCTAATGACCACTTCAACCCACTTACTCTACTGTGGGGGGGTGTATGAGTTGTAGGGGGGGTTGTATGAGTTGTAGGGGGGTTGTATGAATTGTAGGGGTGGGGTTGTATGAGTTGTAGGGGGGTTGTATGAATTGTAGGGGTGGGGTTGTATGAGTTGTAGGGGGGTTGTATGAGTTGTAGGGGGGGTTGTATGAGTTGTAGGGGGGTTGTGTATGAGTTGTAGGGGGGTTGTATGAGTTGTAGGGGGGGTTGTATGAGTTGTAGGGGGGGTTGTATGAGTTGTAGGGGGGTTGTATGAGTTGTAGGGGGGTTGTATGAGTTGTAGGGGGGTTGTGTATAAGTTGTAGTCGTCCTTACCATCAGATGTTCTATGTTCATCTGTTATACTGCCACAGGATCTGGTGTTCTCACAGTCCGGCAACTGAACATAATTATAGAAATGTTCAAGAACTTCTGAACTTTGCTTCATGACGTAACCCACACATGAGATACGTGATGAACACTTTTGTTCATTGTGCTGAACAGTTAATTATCTGTTCTCTGGTGAACCATTACTGAACAGTTAGTTATCTGTTCTCTTGTTACTGAACATGTTGACATCAAGGTAGACCAACATGTTAATATAACATCAAGGTAGACCAACATGTTAATATAACATCAAGGTAGACCAACATGTTAATATAACATCAAGGTAGACCAACATGTTAATATAACATCAAGGTAGACCAACATGTTAATATAACATCAGGGTAGACCAACATGTTAATATAACATCAAGGTAGACCAACATGTTAATATAACATCAAGGTAGACCAACATGTTAATATAGCATCAAGGTAGACCAACATGTTAATATAACATCAAGGTAGATCAACATGTTAATATAACATCAAGGTAGACCAACATGTTAATATAACATCAAGGTAGACCAACATGTTAATATAACATCAGGGCAGACGAACATGTTAATATAACATCAGGGTAGACCAACATGTTAATATAACATCAGGTTAGACCAACATGTTAATATAACATCAAGGTAGACCAACATGTTAATATAACATCAAGGTAGACCAACATGTTAATATAACATCAAGGTAGACCAACATGTTATTATAACATCAAGGTAGACCAACATGTTAATATAACATCAGGGTAGACCAACATGTTAATATAACATCAGGGTAGACCAACATGTTAATATAACATCAAGATAGACCACCATGTTAATACAACATCAAGGTAGACCAACATGTTAATATAACATCAAGGTAGACCAACATGTTAATATAACATCAAGGTAGACCAACATGTTAATATAACATCAAGGTAGACCAACATGTTAATATAACATCAAGGTAGACCAACATGTTAATATAACATCAAGGTAGACCAACATGTTATATAACATCAAGGTAGACCAACATGTTAATATAACATCAAGGTAGACCAACATGTTAATATAACATCAAGGTAGACCAACATGTTAATATAACATCAAGGTAGACCAACATGTTAATATAACATCAAGGTAGACCAACATGTTAATATAACATCAAGGTAGACCAACATGTTAATATAACATCAAGGTAGACCAACATGTTAATATAACATCAAGGTAGACCAACATGTTAATATAACATCAAGGTAGACCAACATGTTAATATAACATCAAGGTAGACCAACATGTTAATATAACATCAGGGTAGACCAACATGTTAATACAACATCAAGGTAGACCAACATGTTAATATAACATCAAGGTAGACCAACATGTTAATATAACATCAAGGTAGACCAACATGTTAATATAACATCAAGGTAGACCAACATGTTAATATAACATCAAGGGTAGACCAACATGTTAATATAACATCAAGGTAGACCAACATGTTAATATAACATCAAGGTAGACCAACATGTTAATATAACATCAAGGTAGACCACCATGTTAATATACATCAGGACCAACATGTTAATATAACATCAAGATAGACCACCATGTTAATACAACATCAAGGTAGACCAACATGTTAATATAACATCAAGGTAGACCAACATGTTAATATAACATCAGGGTAGACCAACATGGCGACCTTAACCAGCTGTTGTGTTCATAATAAAAATGTTTGAACTTATTTCTCTTATGTTCAGGTTTAAGTGTTGTCTGTCTGTCTGTCTGTCTGTCTGTCCGTCTGTCTGTCTGTCTGTCCGTCTGTCTGTCTGTCCGTCTGTCTGTCTGTCCGTCTGTCAGTCCGTCTGTCTGTCTGTCTCCCACAGCTGGGGATATAAATCCCAGCTGCAGTTTGAGTGTCTCCCGAGCCAGCTGTCAGACTCCACCTGCACGAAATTCAATTTTGCAGAGTGGATGAGTGAGGGACCCAGTGCCACCTTACCACCTGACGCCTTCTGTAACCTCCCCAGGTGACGGTGGCTGGTAACCTCCCCAGGTGATGGTGGCTGGTAACCTCCCCAGGTGATGGTGGCTGGTAACCTCCCCAGGTGACGGTGACTGGTAACCTCCCCAGGTGACGGTGGCTGGTAACCTCCCCAGATGACGGTGGCTGGTAACCTCCCCAGGTGATGGTGGCTGGTAACCTCCCCAGGTGATGGTGGCTGGTAACCTCCCCAGGTAATGGTGGCTGGTAACCTCCCCAGGTGACGGTGGCTGGTAACCTCCCCAGGTGATGGTGGCTGGTAACCTCCCCAGGTGATGGTGGCTGGTAACCTCCCCAGGTGATGGTGGCTGGTAACCTCCCCAGGTGACGGTGGCTGGTAACCTCCCCAGGTGACGGTGGCTGGTAACCTCCCCAGGTGACGGTGGCCGGTAACCTCCCCAGGTGATGGTGGCTGGTAACCTCCCCAGGTGACGGTGGCTGGTAACCTCCCCAGGTGACGGTGGCTGGTAACCTCCCCAGGTGACGGTGGCTGGTAACCTCCCCAGGTGACGGTGGCTGGTAACCTCCCCAGGTGATGGTGGCTGGTAACCTCCCCAGGTGACGGTGGCTGGTAACCTCCCCAGGTGATGGTGGCTGGTAACCTCCCCAGGTGACGGTGGCTGGTAACCTCCCCAGGTGACGGTGGCTGGTAACCTCCCCAGGTGACGGTGGCCGGTAACCTCCCCAGGTGATGGTGGCTGGTAACCTCCCCAGGTGACGGTGGCTGGTAACCTCCCCAGGTGACGGTGGCTGGTAACCTCCCCAGGTGACGGTGGCTGGTAACCTCCCCAGGTGACGGTGGCTGGTAACCTCCCCAGGTGATGGTGGCTGGTAACCTCCCCAGGTGACGGTGGCTGGTAACCTCCCCAGGTGACGGTGGCTGGTAACCTCCCCAGGTGACGGTGGCTGGTAACCTCCCCAGGTGATGGTGGCTGGTAACCTCCCCAGTTGACGGTGGCTGGTAACCTCCCCAGGTGATGGTGGCTGGTAACCTCCCCAGATGAAGCAGTGACGTCACTGCTGTACTTGACTCAGCAGTGACGTCATGTTGTTTGCAATGTCCGTTGCCTCACCCCGTTGTTTAGATTGTCTGTAGCTTTCTCATATTGTTTACATTGTGTGCAGTGTGACCCTGATGTTGTTTACATTGTGTGCAGTGTGATCCTGGTGTTTACATTGTCTGCAGGGTGACCCCAGTGTTGTTTACGTTGTGTGCAGTGTGACTCAGGTGTTGTTTACATTGTGCGCAGTGTGACTCTGGTGTTGTTTACATTGTCTGCAGTGTGACTCTGGTGTTGTTTACATTGTGTGCAGTGTGACCCAGGTGTTGTTTACATTGTGCGCAGTGTGACTCTGGTGTTGTTTACATTGTGTGCAGTGTGACCCTGATGTTGTTTACATTGTGCGCAGTGTGACTCTGGTGTTGTTTACATTGTGCGCAGTGTGACTCTGGTGTTGTTTACATTGTGTGCAGTGTGACCCAGGTGTTTACATTGTCTGCAGGGTGACCCCAGTGTTGTTTACGTTGTGTGCAGTGTGACTCAGGTGTTGTTTACATTGTGCGCAGTGTGACTCTGGTGTTGTTTACATTGTCTGCAGTGTGACTCTGGTGTTGTTTACATTGTGTGCAGTGTGACCCAGGTGTTGTTTACATTGTGCGCAGTGTGACTCTGGTGTTGTTTACATTGTGTGCAGTGTGACCCTGATGTTGTTTACATTGTGCGCAGTGTGACTCTGGTGTTGTTTACATTGTGCGCAGTGTGACTCTGGTGTTGTTTACATTGTGTGCAGTGTGACCCAGGTGTTTACATTGTCTGCAGGGTGACCCCAGTGCTGTTTACGTTGTGTGCAGTGTGACTCAGGTGTTGTTTACATTGTGCGCAGTGTGACTCTGGTGTTGTTTACATTGTGTGCAGTGTGACCCAGGTGTTTACATTGTCTGCAGGGTGACCCCAGTGTTGTTTACATTGTGTGCAGTGTGACTCTGGTGTTGTTTACGTTGTGTGCAGTGTAACTCTGGTGTTGTTTACATTGTGTGCAGTGTGACTCTGGTGTTGTTTACATTGTGTGCAGTGTGACTCATGTGTTGTTTACATTGTGTGCAGTGTGACCCTGGTGTTCATCTGATCCAGCCTGTGTTTGGCCTGTGTTAATATCAGTAAGGCACCATTACCATCACCTCCCTCATGTATTGTGAACTCTACAGTCCCAGTGTAACATTATCTTACCCCAGTGGTCCGATGTATATCCCACATTGGGATCCATAAGGTGGGAAATCTGGTAGCGTGAGGCTGGGGGTATGGACCATGTTGATGGATCTTCTTAAAGATGAGTAATGTTCAGAAACCATTATGCTGGCCAGGACTCTCGCCCCTCCGATCATAGCCAACCAACTGGGGGCAAGACATGGCCAACCAACTGTGGGCAATACATGGCCAACCAACTGGGGGCAAGACATGGCCAACCAACTGGGGGAAAGACATGGCCAACCAACTGGGGGCAATACATGGCCAACCATCTGGGGAAAGACATGGCCAACCAACTGGGGGCAAGACATGGCCAACCAACTGGGGGCAAGACATGGCCAACCAACTAACCAACTGGGGGCAATACATGGCCAACCATCTGGGGCAAGACATGGCCAACCAACTGGGGGCAAGACATGGCCAACCAACTAACCAACTGGGGGCAATACATGGCCAACCAACTGGGGGCAAGACATGGCCAACCAACTAACCAACTGGGGGCAATACATGGCCAACCATCTGGGGCAAGACATGGCCAACCAACTGGGGGCAATACATGGCCAACCAACTGGGGCAAGACATGGCCAACCAACTGGGGGCAATACATGGCCAACCAACTGGGGCAAGACATGGCCAACCAACTGGGGGCAATACATGGCCAACCAACTGGGGGCAAGACATGGCCAACCAACTGGGGGCAATACATGGCCAACCAACTGGGGGCAAGACATGGCCAACCAACTGGGGGCAAGACATGGCCAACCAACTGGGGGCAAGACATGGCCAACCATCTGGGGCAAGACATGGCCAACCAACTGGGGGCAAGACATGGCCAACCAACTGGGGGCAAGACATGGCCAACCAACTGGGGGCAAGACATGGCCAACCAACTGGGGGCAAGACATGGCCAACCATCTGGGGCAAGACATGGCCAACCAACTGGGGGCAATACATGGCCAACCAACTGGGGGCAAGACATGGCCAACCAACTGGGGGCAAGACATGGCCAACCAACTGGGGGCAAGACATGGCCAACCAACTGGGGGCAAGACATGGCCAACCAACTAACCAACTGGGGGCAATACATGGCCAACCATCTGGGGCAAGACATGGCCAACCAACTGGGGGCAAGACATGGCCAACCAACTAACCAACTGGGGGCAATACATGGCCAACCAACTGGGGGCAAGACATGGCCAACCAACTAACCAACTGGGGGCAATACATGGCCAACCATCTGGGGCAAGACATGGCCAACCAACTGGGGGCAATACATGGCCAACCAACTGGGGCAAGACATGGCCAACCAACTGGGGGCAATACATGGCCAACCAACTGGGGCAAGACATGGCCAACCAACTGGGGGCAATACATGGCCAACCAACTGGGGGCAAGACATGGCCAACCAACTGGGGGCAATACATGGCCAACCAACTGGGGGCAAGACATGGCCAACCAACTGGGGGCAAGACATGGCCAACCAACTGGGGGCAATACATGGCCAACCATCTGGGGCAAGACATGGCCAACCAACTGGGGGCAAGACATGGCCAACCAACTGGGGGCAAGACATGGCCAACCAACTGGGGGCAAGACATGGCCAACCAACTGGGGGCAAGACATGGCCAACCATCTGGGGCAAGACATGGCCAACCAACTGGGGGCAAGACATGGCCAACCAACTAACCAACTGGGGGCAATACATGGCCAACCATCTGGGGCAAGACATGGCCAACCAACTGGGGGCAAGACATGGCCAACCAACTGGGGGCAAGAACATGGCCAACCAACTGGGGGCAAGACATGGCCAACCAACTAACGGCAAGACATGGCCAACCATCTGGGGCAAGACATGGCCAACCAACTGGGGGCAAGACATGGCCAACCAACTGGGGGCAAGACATGGCCAACCAACTGGGGGCAAGACATGGCCAACCAACTGGGGGCAATACATGGCCAACCAACTGGGGGCAAGACATGGCCAACCAACTGGGGGCAAGACATGGCAGGGGAGGGTGGAGCAACCTAGGACTGGTGAGGTGGAGGGTGGTGGAGCAACCTAGGACTGGTGAGGTGGAGGGTGGAGCAACCTGGGACTGGTGAGGTGGAGGGTGGAGCAACCTGGGACTGGTGAGGTGGAGGGTGGTGGAGCAACCTGGGACTGGTGAGGTGGAGGGTGATGGAGCAACCTGGGACTGGTGAGGTGGAGGGTGGTGGAGCAACCTGGGACTGGTGAGGTGGAGGGGGGTGGAGCAACCTGGGACTGGTGAGGTGGAGGGTGGTGGAGCAACCTGGGACTGGTGAGGTGGAGGGGGGTGGAGCAACCTGGGACTGGTGAGGTGGAGGGGGGTGGAGCAACCTGGAGCTGGTGAGGTGGAGGGTGGTGGAGCAACCTGGGACTGGTGAGGTGGAGGGGGGTGGAGCAACCTGGCCCTGTACCATACTGTACCGTCTTACTTACGGTACAGAGAGAAGGTACAAAATCCAGCAGTGGAAATGGCTCGTGTGTGGAGACATGATTACATGACTGTACCCAGGGATCCAACCATGATTACATGACTGTACCCAGGGATCCAACCATGATTACATGACTGTACCCAGGGATCCAACCATGATTACATGACTGTACCCAGGGATCCAACCATGATTACATGACTGTACCCAGGGATCCAACCATGATTACATGACTGTACCCAGGGATCCAACCATGATTACATGACTGTACCCAGGGATCCAACCATGATTACATGACTGTACCCAGGGATCCAACCATGATTACATGACTGTACCCAGGGATCCAACCATGATTACATGACTGTACCCAGGGATCCAACCATGATTACATGACTGTACCCAGGGATCCAACCATGATTACATGACTGTACCCAGGGATCCAACCATGATTACATGACTGTACCCAGGGATCCAACCATGATTACATGACTGTACCCAGGGATCCAACCATGATTACATGACTGTACCCAGGGATCCAACCATGATTACATGACTGTACCCAGGGATCCAACCATGATTACATGACTGTACCCAGGGATCCAACCATGATTACATGACTGTACCCAGGGATCCAACCATGATTACATGACTGTACCCAGGGATCCAACCATGATTACATGACTGTACCCAGGGATCCAACCATGATTACATGACTGTACCCAGGGATCCAACCATGATTACATGACTGTACCCAGGGATCCAACCATGATTACATGACTGTACCCAGGGATCCAACCATGATTACATGACTGTACCCAGGGATCCAACCATGATTACATGATTGTACATACAAGGTTAACACTTACTAGGATGCTGTACATACAAGGTTAACACTTACTAGGATCCTGTACATACCAGGTTAACACTTACTAGGATCCTGTACATACAAGGTTAACACTTACTAGGATGCTGTACATACAAGGTTAACACTTACTAGGATCTTGTACATACAAGGTTAACACTTACTAGGATCCTGTACATACAAGGTTAACACTTACTAGGATCCTGTACATACAAGGTTAACACTTACTAGGATGCTGTACATACAAGGTTAACACTTACTAGGATCTTGTACATACAAGGTTAACACTTACTAGGATCCTGTACATACAAGGTTAACACTTACTAGGATCCTGTACATACAAGGTTAACACTTACTAGGATCTTGTACATACAAGGTTAACACTTACTAGGATGCTGTACATACAAGGTTAACACTTACTAGGATCTTGTACATACAAGGTTAACACTTACTAGGATGCTGTACATACCAGGTTAACACTTACTAGGATCCTGTACATACAAGGTTAACACTTACTAGGATCTTGTACATACAAGGTTAACACTTACTAGGATGCTGTACATACGAGGTTAACACTTACTAGGATGCTGTACATACAAGGTTAACACTTACTAGGATGCTGTACATACAAGGTTAACACTTACTAGGATGCTGTACATACAAGGTTAACACTTACTAGGATGCTGTACATACAAGGTTAACACTTACTAGGATCCTGTACATACAAGGTTAACACTTACTAGGATGCTGTACATACAAGGTTAACACTTACTAGGATCCTGTACATACAAGGTTAACACTTACTAGGATCCTGTACATACAAGGTTAACACTTACTAGGATCCTGTACATACAAGGTTACACTTACTAGGATGCTGTACATACAGGTTAACACTACTAGGATCTGTACATACAAGGTTAACACTTATGGATGCCGTTTTGGTAATACAGGTTAACACTTATAGGTCTACACAGGTAACATCTAGACTGACTAAGGTTACATTATAGTCTGTCATACAAGTAACTTCTGTCTGACTCAGGTTACTCTTACTAGGTTCTGTACATCAAGTTAACCTACTAGGACTGTACTAAGGTTACACTTCAGATGTGTCATACAGAATTCTGGCTGACTCAAGTTAACTTACTAGGTCTGACTCAAGTTAACACTCGGATCGTACTACAAGTACATTACTAGGTCTGTAACAAGTTAACACTTAGTCTGTCAACAAGGTAACACTACTAGACTGTAATACAGTTACACTACAGTCTGCTACAGTACATTCTAGATCGTTTCAGATTACAAGTACTACAGACTTACTAGGATCTTACTAACAAGGTTAACATTACTAGGATGCTGTTACTACAAGGTTCACACTACTAGGATGCCTGTACATACAAGGGTTAACAACTTACTAGGATGCTGTACATACAAGGTTAACACTTTACTAGGATCCTGTTCATACAAGGTTAAACACTTACTAGGATGCTGTACATACAAGGTTTAACACTTACTAGGATCCTGTACATACAGGTTAACACTTACTAGGATCCTGTACATACAAGGTTAAAACTTACTAGGATCCTGTAAATACAAGGTTAACACTTACTAGGATGCTGTAAAACATACAAGGTTAACACTTATACTAGGATGCTGTAACATACAGGTTAACACTTACTAGGATGCTGTACATACAAGGTTACACATCTCTAGAATCCTAAGTACGTACAAGGTTAACACTTACTAGATGCTGTACATACAAGGTTAACACTTACTAGGATCCTGTACATACAAGGTTAACACTTACTAGGATCTGTACATACAAGGTTAACACTTACTAGGATCCTGTACATACAAGGTTAACACTTACTAGGATCTTGTACATACAAGGTTAACACTTACTAGGATGCTGTACATACAAGGTTAACACTTACTAGGATGCTGTACATACAAGGTTAACACTTACTAGGATGCTGTACATACAAGGTTAACACTTACTAGGATGCTGTACATACAAGGTTAACACTTACTAGGATCCTGTACATACAAGGTTAACACTTACTAGGATGCTGTACATACAAGGTTAACACTTACTAGGATGCTGTACATACAAGGTTAACACTTACTAGGATCCTGTACATACAAGGTTAACACTTACTAGGATGCTGTACATACAAGGTTAACACTTACTAGGATGCTGTACATACAAGGTTAACACTTACTAGGATGCTGTACATACAAGGTTAACACTTACTAGGATGCTGTACATACAAGGTTAACACTTACTAGGATGCTGTACATACAAGGTTAACACTTACTAGGATCCTGTACATACAAGGTTAACACTTACTAGGATCCTGTACATACAAGGTTAACACTTACTAGGATGCTGTACATACAAGGTTAACACTTACTAGGATCCTGTACATACAAGGTTAACACTTACTAGGATCCTGTACATACAAGGTTAACACTTACTAGGATCCTGTACATACAAGGTTAACACTTACTAGGATGCTGTACATACAAGGTTAACACTTACTAGGATCTGTACATACAAGGTTAACACTTACTAGGATCCTGTACATACAAGGTTAACCCTTACTAGGATAACAAGGTTAACACTTACTAGGATCCTGTACATACAAGGTTAACACTTACTAGGATGCTGTACATACAAGGTTAACACTTACTAGGATGCTGTACATACAAGGTTAACACTTACTAGGATCCTGTACATACAAGGTTAACACTTACTAGGATCCTGTACATACAAGGTTAACACTTACTAGGATGCTGTACAATAGTTAAAACCTTATAAGTTGTTTACCATTATCCCACTAGTTGTGAAGGATTGTGTTTGTAAAACATGATTTCCCACCACTGAGTCACATAGAGAGACTATCTCTCATCATGAGTGGTAAACACAGTCTCTCCCCCACTCACACAAGAGACCGTCTCTCATCATGAGTGGTAAACACAGTCTCTCCCCCACTCACCCAACAAGAGACCATCTCTCATCATGAGTGGTAAACACAGTCTCTCCCCCATTCACACAAGAGACCGTCTCTCATCATGAGTGGTAAACACAGTCTCTCCCCCACTCACACAAGAGACCGTCTCTCATCATGAGTGGTAAACACAGTCTCTCCCCCACTCACACAACAAGAGACCGTCTCTCATCATGAGTGGTAAACACAGTCTCTCTCCCACTCACACAACAAGAGACCATCTCTCATCATGAGTGGCAAACAAAGTCTCTTTCCCACTCACACAACAAGAGACCGTCTCTCATCATGAGTGGTAAACACAGTCTCTCCCCCACTCACACAACAGGAGACCATCTCTCATCATGAGTGGTAAACAAAGTCTCTCTCCCACTCACACAACAGGAGACCATCTCTCATCATGAGTGGTAAACAGTCTCTCTCCCACTCACCCAACAAGATCATCTCTCATCATGAGTGGTAAACAAAGTCTCTCTCCCACTCACACAACAGGAGACCATCTCTCATCATGAGTGGTAAACACAGTCTCTCTCCCACTCACACAACAGGAGACCATCTCTCATCATGAGTGGTAAACACAGTCTCTCTCCCACTCACACAACAGGAGACCATCTCTCATCATGAGTGGTAAACACAGTCTCTCTCCCACTCACACAACAAGAGACCGTCTCTCATCATGAGTGGTAAACACAGTCTCTCTCCCACTCACCCAACAAGAGACCGTCTCTCATCATGAGTGGTAAACACAGTCTCTCTCCCACTCACACAACAAGAGACCGTCTCTCATCATGAGTGGTAAACACAGTCTCTCTCCCACTCACACAACAAGAGACCGTCTCTCATCATGAGTGGTAAACACAGTCTCTCTCCCACTCACCACCACCACATGATTGTCTCGCAGTCTCTCAGTCTCGTACATTATTCAGGACAGCTGCTCTGTCTCCATGAACGACTCTCACTCACTCCCCCAGCAGCAGGCTTAACTGCAGCTCCCCAGCTCCTGCAGGAGCCTCTACCTCCCCAGCTCCCCCAGGTCCTGCAGGAGCCTTTACCTCCCCAGGTCCTGCAGGAGCCTCTACCTCCCCAGGTCCCCAGGTCCTGCAGGAGCCTCTACCTCCCCAGGTCCTGCAGGAACCGCTTCCTCCCCAGCTCCCCAGGTCCTGCAGGAGCCTCTACCTCCCCAGGTCCCCAGGTCCTGCAGGAGCCTCTACCTCCCCAGGTCCTGCAGGAACCGCTTCCTCCCCAGCTCCCCAGGTCCTGCAGGAGCCTCTTCCTTCCCAGGTCCTGCAGGAACCTCTTCCTCCCCAGCTCCCCAGGTCCTGCAGGAGCCTCTACCTCCCCAGGTCCTGCAGGAGCCTCTTCCTCCCCAGCTCCCCCAGGTCCTGCAGGAGCCTCTACCTCCCCAGCTCCCCAGGTCCTGCAGGAGCCTCTTCCTCCCCAGGTCCTGCAGGAACCTCTACCTCCCCAGCTCCCCAGGTCCTGCAGGAGCCTCTACCTCCCCAGGTCCTGCAGGAGCCTCTACCTCCCCAGCTCCCCAGGTCCTGCAGGAGCCTCTACCTCCCCAGGTCCTGCAGGAGCCTCTTCCTCCCCAGCTCCCCAGGTCCTGCAGGAGCCTCTACCTCCCCAGGTCCTGCAGGAGCCTCTTCCTCCCCAGCTCCCCCAGGTCCTGCAGGAGCCTCTACCTCCCCAGGTCCTGCAGGAGCCTCTTCCTCCCCAGGTCCTGCAGGAACCTCTACCTCCCCAGCTCCCCAGGTCCTGCAGGAGCCTCTACCTCCCCAGGTCCTGCAGGAGCCTCTTCCTCCCCAGCTCCCCCAGGTCCTGCAGGAGCCTCTACCTCCCCAGGTCCTGCAGGAGCCTCTTCCTCCCCAGGTCCTGCAGGAACCTCTTCCTCCCCAGCTCCCCAGGTCCTGCAGGAGCCTCTACCTCCCCAGGTCCTGCAGGAGCCTCTTCCTCCCCAGCTCCCCAGGTCCTGCAGGAGCCTCTACCTCCCCAGGTCCTGCAGGAGCCTCTTCCTCCCCAGCTCCCCCAGGTCCTGCAGGAGCCTCTTCCTCCCCAGCTCCCCAGGTCCTGCAGGAGCCTCTACCTCCCCAGGTCCTGCAGGAGCCTCTACCTCCCCAGCTCCCCCAGGTCCTGCAGGAGCCTCTTCCTCCCCAGCTCCCCCAGGTCCTGCACTTTAAGAAGAGATAACAACCTCACATGAGCCGGATCCTCCATCTGTTGGATCACATACCAACTTGGAGGTAAACACAAAAGTTCAAACTATCAACACTTAAGTTCAAACCATCAACGTCAAGTTTACTGCAGAGAAAACTTTCTCCAACACGACACAGTGAAATACAGACACTGTTTATAACAGAATACAGACACTGTTTATAACAAAATACAGACACTGTTTATAATAAAATATAGACACTGTTTATAACAGATATAGATACTGTTTACTGTTTATAACAAAATATAGACACTGTTTATAACAAAATATAGATACTGTTTATAACGAAATATAGACACTGTTTATAACAAAATATAGACACTGTTTATAACAAAATATAGACACTGTTTATAACAAAATATAGATACTGTTTATAACGAAATATAGACACTGTTTATAACAAAATATAGACACTGTTTATAACAAAATATAGACACTATTTATAACAAAATATAGACACTGTTTATAACAAAATATAGATACTGTCTATAACGAAATATAGACACTGTTTATAACAAAATATAGACACTGTTTATAACAAAATATAGACACTGTTTATAACGAAATATAGACACTGTTTATAACGAAATATAGACACTGTTTATAACAAAATATAGACACTGTTTATAACAAAATATAGACACTGTTTATAACGAAATATAGACACTGTTTATAACGAAATATAGACACTGTTTATAACAAAATATAGACACTGTTTATAACAAAATATAGACACTGTTTATAACGAAATATAGACACTGTTTATAACGAAATATAGACACTTTATAACAAAATATAGACACTGTTTATAACAAAATATAGACACTGTTTATAACGAAATATAGACACTGTTTATAACGAAATATAGACACTTTATAACAAAATATAGACACTGTTTATAACAAAATATAGACACTGTTTATAACGAAATATAGACACTGTTTATAACAAAATTATCCAATGATGAACTTCTTGATAATTTGTGCTAATTTCTGAATGAGATAAAGAGGCTTGGGTTATTCTTGTGGCCTTTACAAATTATAAAGTTCAGCCTCATTATACAGCTTAGCCTCATTATAAAGCTCAAGCTCATATAAAGCTGAGCCTCATTATAAAGCTCAGCCTCATTATAAAGCTTAGCCTTATTATAAAGCTCAGCCTCAATATAAAGCTTAGCCTCATTATAAAGCTCAGCCTCATTATAAAGCTCAGCCTCATTTTAAAGCTCAGCCTCATTATAAAGCTCAGCCTCAATATAAAGCTTAGCCTCATTATAAAGCTTAGCCTCATTATAAAGCTCAGCCTCATTATAAAGCTCAGCCTCATTATAAAGCTCAAGTTCATTATAAAGCTCAGCCTCATTATAAAGCTTAGCCTCATTATAAAGCTTAGCCTTATTATAAAGCTCAGCCTCATTATAAAGCTTAGCCTCATTACAAAGCTCAAGCTCATTATAAAGCTCAAGCTCATTATAAAGCTCAGCCTCATTATAAAGCTCAGCCTCATTATAAAGCTCAGCCTCATTATAAAGCTCAGCCTCATTATAAAGCTTAGCCTCATTATAAAGCTCAGCCTCATTATAAAGCTCAGCCTCATTATAAAGCTTAGCCTCATTATAAAGCTTAGCCTCATTATAAAGCTCAGCCTCATTATAAAGCTTAGTCTCATTATAAAGCCCAGCCTCATTATAAAGCTCAGCCTCATTATAAAGCTTAGCTTCATTATAAAGCTTAGCCTCATTATAAAGCTCAGCCTCATTATAAAGCTCAGCCTCATTATAAAGCTCAGCCTCATTATAAAGCTTAGCCTCATTATAAAGCTCAACCTCATCATAAAGCTTAGCCTCATTATAAAGCTCAGCCTCATTATAAAGCTTAGCTTCATTATAAAGCTTAGCCTCATTATAAAGCTCAGCCTCATTATAAAGCTTAGCTTCATTATAAAGCCCAGCCTCATTATAAAGCTTAGCCTCATTATAAAGCCCAGCCTCATTATAAAGCTTAGCCTCATTATAAAGCCCAGCCTCATTATAAAGCTTAGCTTCATTATAAAGCCCAGCCTCATTATAAAGCTCAGCCTCATTATAAAGCTCAGCCTCATTATAAAGCTTAGCCTCATTATAAAGCTCAGCCTCATTATAAATGTGAGACATAAACTTGATCATTAATTAATATGTGAGCATTATCTCTCTCTCTCTCTCTCTCTCTCTCTCTCTCTCTCTCTCTCTCTCTCTCTCTTACACTCTCTCTCTCTCTCTCTCTCTCTCTCTCTCTCTCTCTCTCTCTCTCTCTTACACTCTCTCTCTCTCTCTCTCTCTCTCTCTCTCTCTCTCTCTCTCTCTCTCTCTCTCTCTCTCTCTCTCTCTCTCTCTTACACTCTCTCTCTCTCTCTCTCTCTCTCTCTCTCTCTCTCTCTCTTACACTCTCTCTCTCTCTCTCTCTCTCTCTCTCACACACACACACACACACACACACACACACACACACACACCAGCCTGCCCACAACCAGACCTAGGTGTTCATGTCAACACACTTCACTATAACACAGGAATGGTTTAATCATCATCATGTTCTACCTTGTTCATGACTGTTCATAACTGTTCTCACAGAACACCACAACCTCAAAACTTATCTACTCATCTATCTATCTATCTATCTATCTATCTATCTATCTATCTATCTGTGGTGTTGATTCCCACTGTGCCAATTAGCAGTGTGTGTGGATCAAGTACTTACAGTGAAGCAGATTTGATCAAAACCGAATTGACGGAACAGCGATGACCCACCTCAACCCACCCTCAACCCACCCTCAACCCACCTCCCCCAGCTGTCCGGCCAGTAGGGGGTACCTCCCCCCAGGGGGGGGGGTAAAGGGGGGGAGGGGAAAACCTCACTCCACTGTCACGCCACAAATAGATTAAGTCACCTGTAGTGATCTATGACAACAAAATACAGTAGACACACTAGAGCGATAATACATCACTGTATAACCCAGGTGGATCTCACAACACTGTGTGGTGGGCAGGTGGATTTCACAACACTGTGTGGTGGGCAGGTGGATCTCACAACACTGTGTGGTGGGCAGGTGGAGCGGATGGACAGTGTGTAGTGGGCATGTGGAGCAAACGGACACTTGGTGTGGTGGGCAGGTGGAGCGGACGGACAGTGTGTGGTGGGCAGGTGGAGCGGACGAACACTGGTGTGGTGGGCAGGTGGAGCGGACGAACACTGGTGTGGTGGGCAGGTGGAGCGGATGGACACTGGTGTGGTGGGCAGGTGGAGCGGACGAACACTTGGAGTTGTGGGCAGGTGGAGCGGATGGACACTTGGTGTGGTGGGCAGGTGGAGCGGATGGACACTGGTGTGGTGGGCAGGTGGAGCGGATGGACACTGGTGTGGTGGGCAGGTGGAGCGGATGGACACTGTGTGGTGGGCAGGTGGAGCGGACGAACACTGGTGTGGTGGGCAGGTGGAGCGGATGGACACTGGTATGGTGGGCAGGTGGAGCGGATGGACACTGGTGTGGTGGGCAGGTGGAGCGGATGGACACTGGTGTGGTGGGCAGGTGGAGCGGATGGACACTGGTGTGGTGGGCAGGTGGAGCGGATGGACACTGGTGTGGTGGGCAGGTGGAGCGGATGGACAGTGTGTGGTGGGCAGGTGGAGCGGATGGACACTGTGTGGTGGGCAGGTGGAGCGGATGGACACTGGTGTGGTGGGCAGGTGGAGCAGATGGACACTGGTGTGGTGGGCAGGTGGAGCGGACGGACACTGGTGTGGTGGGCAGGTGGAGCGGATGGACACTGGTGTGGTGGGCAGGTGGAGCGGATGGACACTGGTGTGGTGGGCAGGTGGAGCGGATGGACACTGGTGTGGTGGGCAGGTGGAGCGGATGGACACTTGGTGTAATTACATTTGTGGTAAAACTTGAGCGTTTGAACTCAGCTGGTGAAAAATTAAATGCCACTCATGGTGCTTCTACCGTGAGTTTACCTACGTTACTGAGGCGGTTTACTGAGAGTGGGGTGTAAACTGAGGCAGTTTACATAGGAAGGGGTGTAAAGTGAAGCGGTTTACTGAGAGTGGGGTGTAAACTGAGGCAGTTTAGTGAGGGAGGGGTGTAAACTGAGGTGGTTTACCGAGGGTGGGGTGTAAACTGAGGTGGTTTACCGAGGGCGGGGTGTAAACTGAGGTGGTTTACCGAGGGTGGGGTGTAAACTGAGGTGGTTTACCGAGGGCGGGGTGTAAACTGAGGTGGTTTACCGAGGGTGGGGTGTAAACTGAGGTGGTTTACTTAGGGTGGGGTTTAAACTGAGGTGGTTTACCGAGGGTGGGGTGTAAAGTGAGGTGGTTTACTGAGGGTGGGGTGTAAACTGAGGTGGTTTACTGAGGGAGGGTTGTAACTTGAGGCAGTTTACTGAGGGTGTGGTGTAAACTGAGGTGGTTTACTGAGGGTGGGATGTAAAATGAGGTGGTTTACCGAGGGCGGGGTGTAAACTGAGGTGGTTTACCGAGGGTGGGGTGTAAACTGAGGTGGTTTACCGAGGGTGGGTGTAAACTGAGGCAGTTTAGTGAGGAAGGGGTGTAAACCGACGTGGTTGACTGAGGGTGGGGTGTAAACTGAGGTGGTTTACTGAGGGTGGGGTGTAAACTGAGGTGGTTTACTGAGTGGAGGGCTGAGGAAGTTATATGGACTAGTAACTTCTGTGTTCCTCAGCCAGTAGCAAGGGAAGTATTGACCTCAGTACACACTGCTCAGTACATATGTACTGACGAACCCTCATTATCAACCTACCTCATCATCATTAACCTACCTCATCATTATCAACCTACCTCATAATCATCAACCTACCTCATCATCATTAACCTACCTCATCATCATCAACCTACCTCATCATTATCAACCTACCTCATCATCATCAACCTACCTCATCATCATCAACCTACCTCATCATTATCAACCTACCTCATCATCATCAACCTGCCTCATCATCATCAACCTACCTCATCATTATCAACCTACCTCATCATTATCAACCTGCCTCATCATCATCAACCTACCTCATCATCATCAACCTACCTCATCATTATCAACCTACCTCATCATCATCAACCTACCTCATCATCATCAACCTACCTCATCATCATCAACCTACCTCATCATCATCAACCTACCTCATCATTATCAACCTACCTCATCATCATCAACCTACCTCATCATCATCAACCTACCTCATCATTATCAACCTACCTCATCATCATCAACCTACCTCATCATCATCAACCTACCTCATCATTATCAACCTACCTCATAATCATCAACCTACCTCATAATCATCAACCTGCCTCATCATCATCAACCTATCTCATCATCATCAACCTACCTCATCATCATCAACCTACCTCATCATCATCAACCTACCTCATCATTATCAACCTACCTCATCATCATCAACCTACCTCATCATCATCAACCTACCTCATCATTATCAACCTACCTCATCATCATCAACCTACCTCATCATCATCAACCTACCTCATCATCATCAACCTACCTCATCATCATCAACCTACCTCATCATCATCAACCTACCTCATCATCATCAACCTACCTCATCATCATCAACCTACCTCATCATCATCAACCTACCTCATCATCATCAACCTACCTCATCATCATCAACCTACCTCATCATCATCAACCTACCTCATCATCATCAACCTACCTCATCATCATCAACCTACCTCATCATTATCAACCTACCTCATCATCATCAACCTACCTCATCATTATCAACCTACCTCATCATCATCAACCTACCTCATCATCATCAACCTACCTCATCATCATCAACCTACCTCATCATCATCAACCTACCTCATCATCATCAACCTACCTCATCATCATCAACCTACCTCATCATTATCAACCTACCTCATCATCATCAACCTACCTCATATCATCAACCTACCTCATCATATCAACCTACCTCATCATCATCAACCTACCTCATCATCATCAACCTACCTCATCATCATCAACCTACCTCATCATCATCAACCTACCTCATCATCATCAACCTACCTCATCATCATCAACCTACCTCATCATCATCAACCTACCTCATCATCATCAACCTACCTCATCATTATCAACCTACCTCATCATTATCAACCTACCTCATCATCATCAACCTACCTCATCATCATCAACCTACCTCATCATTATCAACCTACCTCATCATTATCAACCTACCTCATCATCATCAACCTACCTCATCATCATCAACCTACCTCATCATCATCAACCTACCTCATCATCATCAACCTACCTCATCATTATCAACCTACCTCATCATCATCAACCTACCTCATCATCATCAACCTACCTCATCATTATCAACCTACCTCATCATTATCAACCTACCTCATCATCATCAACCTACCTCATCATCATCAACCTACCTCACATCTCATCTACTCATACAACCTGCCTCATCATCATCAACCTACCTCATCATCATCAACCTACCTCATAATCATCAACCTACCTCATCATCATCAACCTACCTCATCATCATCAACCTACCTCATCATTATCAACCTACCTCATCATTATCAACCTACCTCATCATTATCAACCTACCTCATCATTATCAACCTACCTCATCATTATCAACCTACCTCATAATCATCAACCTACCTCATCATCATCAACCTACCTCATAATCATCAACCTACCTCATCATCATCAACCTACCTCATCATCATCAACCTACCTCATCATCATCAACCTACCTCATCATCATCAACCTACCTCATCATCATCAACCTACCTCATCATTATCAACCTACCTCATCATATCAACCTACCTCATCATCATCAACCTACCTCATCATTATCAACCTACCTCATCATCATCAACCTACCTCATCATTATCAACCTACCTCATCATCATCAACCTGCCTCATCATTATCAACCTACCTCATCATCATCAACCTACCTCATCATCATCAACCTACCTCATCATCATCAACCTACCTCATCATCATCAACCTACCTCATCATTATCAACCTACCTCATCATCATCAACCTACCTCATCATCATCAACCTACCTCATCATTATCAACCTACCTCATCATCATCAACCTACCTCATCATCATCAACCTACCTCATCATCATCAACCTACCTCATCATTATCAACCTACCTCATCATCATCAACCTACCTCATCATCATCAACCTACCTCATCATCATCAACCTACCTCATCATCATCAACCTACCTCATCATCATCAACCTACCTCATCATCATCAACCTACCTCATCATTATCACCTACCTCATCATCATCAACCTACCTCATCATCATCAACCTACCTCATCATCATCAACCTACCTCATCATCATCAACCTACCTCATCATCATCAACCTACCTCATCATCATCAACCTACCTCATCATCATCAACCTACCTCATCATCATCAACCTACCTCATCATATCATCACCTACCTGCATCAGCATCATTCCTAATACTTCATTCAACCTCCTCATCATCAACCTACCTCATCATCAACCTACCCCTCATCACTATGAACCTAACCACTCATCATCATCAACCTTCCTCATCATTATCAACCTGCCTCATCATCATCAACCTGCCTCATCATTATCAACCTACCTCATCATTATCAACCTACCTCATCATCATCAACCTACCTCATCATTATCAACCTACCTCATCATTATCAACCTAACCTCATCATTATAACCTACTCTTCATCATCAACCTACCTCATCATTATCAACCTACCTCATCATCATTCAACCTACCTCTTCAGCATCAACCTGCCTCATCATTATCAACCTACCTCATCATTATCAACCTGCCTCATCATTATCAACCTACCTCATCATCATCAACCTACCTCATCATTATCAACCTGCCTCATCATTATCAACCTACCTCATCATCATCAACCTACCTCATCATTATCAACCTACCTCATCATCATTAACCTACCTCATCATTATCAACCTACCTCATCATCATCAACCTACCTCATCATTATCAACCTACCTCATCATCATTAACCTACCTCATCATTATCAACCTACCTCATCATTATCAACCTGCCTCATCATTATCAACCTACCTCATCATCATCAACCTACCTCATCATTATCAACCTACCTCATCATTAACCTACCTCATCATTATCAACCTACCTCATCATTATCATCATGAAAGATGAAGTAATGAGGTGCAGTGTTATAGTTGGAGAATCCTTAATGATCTCTGCTAATTGAACGAACTCGTTGATATTATATCTCTAATTACTACATGAAGAGGAGAGCAGAGTTAACTGATTATGCTCATTAAGAAAGCAGTAATTATACCCGCCTAACTAGGTTTATACTTCATGATTACAGTGATGGTCTAGTGAGGATGTTAATGATTACATTAATAGTCTAATGTGGATGTTAATGATTACATTTATGGTCTAGTGTGGACGTTAATGATTAAATTAACGGTCTAGTGTGGATGTTAATGATTACATTAATAGTCTAATGTGGATGTTAATAATTACATTTATGGTCTAGTGTGGATGTTAATGATTACATTAATGGTCTAGTGTGGATTTTAATGATTAATAGTCTAGTGTGGGTGTTAATGATTACATTTATGGTCTAGTGTGGACGTTAATGATTACATTAATAGTCTAGTGAGGATGTTAATGATTACATTATTGGTCTAATGTGGATGTTAATGATTACATTAATGGTCTAATGTGGATGTTAATGATTACATTAATGGTCTAATGTGGATGTTAATGATTACATTAATGGTCTAGTGTGTATGTTAATGATTACATTAATGGTCTAGTGTGGATGTTAATGATTACATTAATGGTCTAATGTGGATGTTAATGATTACATTAATGGTCTAATGTGGATGTTAATGATTACATTAATGGTCTAATGTGGATGTTAATGATTACATTAATGGTCTAGTGTGGATGTTGATGATTACATTAATGGTCTAATGTGGATGTTAATGATTACATTAATGGTCTAGTGTGGATGTTGATGATTACATTAATAGTGTGGATATTAATGATTACATTTATGGTCTAGTGTGGATGTTAATGATTACATTTATGGTCTAGTGTGGATGTTAATGATAACATTAATGGTCTAGTGTGGATGTTAATGATTACATTAATGGTCTAGTGTGGATGTTAATGATTACATTAATGGTCTAATGTGGATGTTATACTTAAAGATTACATTAATGGTCTAGTGTGGATATAAATGATTACATTAATGGTCTAATGTGGATGTTAATGATTACATTAATGGTCTAG